>NW_013666485.1:10237-32912 GCF_000517525.1 Limulus polyphemus
TATAGACGCTTGATACATTAAGAACAACTGAACTAATAATTTGAGTAATAATTAATATGTATTTGTTACTTTATAGATTTGTTGTTACTTTATTAGCGTTTTTATTCTTATACTGTGAGGTAAAAATGGCTACTGCTATGATTTTTGTCTGGCTTATGAGCTCATTGCTATCCTAATTTAGGATCTTCTTTTAATTAAATTCTTGAAAATGTTAAAAAAGAGAGAGAGAGAAATGGGGCTCGGCGAGGATATTTGCCCCGGGGCCCGTGCTGGCTTTCGATGTTCCTGGCTGTAATACTAACATGATTGAAGTACCATTATGCAGAGGATGAGAAATGAATTACAAATTTCCATGATACTTTAGTAGAAGGAATACTTATGAAGGTTTTTTCTAATAGTAAATCATATACTTCAACTTGTAATTTACAAGTTTGTACCTGTTGAAATCAAACATGGTCAAAAGTATTGTTTTGATGTTGAACTCTGAACTAAACCAACATAGTGGTATTTGACTTTTACATCCATGTAGATGTATTGTTTTACACAGATCTATAATAAACTATTATTACCAGAGAAATAATGAACATGATTTTTGAATTTTAGAGCACAGTAGTTTTGTATTATAATTCTTTTTGTATGTTATAAAGTTTCATGAAATTTAAATTCTGTTTTTTTTTGTTTTTTTTTCTACAGATCATCGATATCAAAGACATTCTTCGAGCCCCCTCCATAGAACTTATGAAAGATGTGTATCCTTAATGTTGAAGAGCTATTATGTGAAATAATAATAACCTATTCTATGAAACACCAAAAATTTTCTGATAGCATCTGACTACTATAATTTTGGTGGAAGTAAAACTTGTTCTTGATTCTTCTGTAACAATAGTTGTAAAATAAATATAAAAAGAAAAATGATAAAGGTTTGGATATTTTAATAAACATTTTAGGAAAAAATAAATTTTTATCATTTCTTTTTTGTAATTTTTACTATTCCATGCCAGTTTCTGTTACATTTACTATTATTTACATAGCTATATTGTTCAAACTCTGATGGAGACTGACCTGTACAAGCTACTGAAAACTCAGAGGTTAAGTAATGACCATATCTGTTACTTCCTCTATCAAATCTTACGTGGGCTGAAATATATCCACTCAGCTAATGTACTCCATCGTGATCTAAAGCCTAGTAACCTTCTTCTCAACACTTCCTGTGACTTAAAGGTGAATAACTTTAATTATTCTTCTACCAAGATTGAACTCCAGTAATATTCTCTTCTCAATGGTTTGTGTGACGTAAAGATAAATAAAAGTCTAATTATTCTTCCACCAAGATTTCAATTTAATAATAATCTTCACAACACTTTCCATCACTTAAATGTAAATAAAAACTAATTATTTATTCCATCAAAATTTAGTAATCTTCTTTTCAACATTTCTGTGACATGATTATGAATAAAACTTTAGTAATTCTTTCAACCAAAATTAAACCTTGTGATCTCAATACTTCTCATGATTTTAAAGTGTGTACTAATTTAACCATTTGTAAGCCTTGTATATCCTGTTGTAATGATGAATAAAACATTAATTGCTCTTCAGTAGCACATGTTCTGCAACATGAATAGAAAAGAATATTTAATGTAGTAGAAATAATCTCGGAGGGACTTGTAACTGTATTTTTGATTGAAAAAAAATAGGTAGGTAATTGTATTTATTCTATCGTATACATGTATGCTTGTAACGAAAAAATAATATAGTTTGTAAAATTCACTTTATCAATTTGAAACAATTTTTCTTCTCTTAGTTTTATTTTTATTTTAGGTGAATAAAATATGTATAAATATTTTTTAGATTGTTGGGAATTACTTGAGAATTGTTATAAAATTAGTTTTTCATGCAAGATCTGTATTTTCCTGTCTTGTTTTTAAAAAATTTCCTTATGAAAACCATGGAAATGTGATGTTGGATTACATAACAAAGAAAAATTGACAAATTTTATGTCTACTTTACACTTGTATATTGTCATCTTTCAGTGGTGCATTCATTAGCAAATCCTTTGATATATTGAGTTTTGCATTTCATTATCTATCCATAAGATGTGTACACTGAAACAGAGTGGTAAGTATAAGTTATTGTACACTCAGTTTATCTCTCAACAGATTTGTGACTTTGGCCTGGCTCGTGTTGCTGATCCAGATCATGATCACACAGGATTTCTAACAGAGTATGTTGCCACCAGGTGGTATCGTGCTCCAGAGATCATGCTAAATAGTAAAGGCTATACAAAGTCGAGTATCCTTTAGCATAAAGAATTTTTGTGATGTTTTTGTGTATTGAAAAAGCTTGGTTGTGGTGGTTATGTCTTTTAAGATATTACAAAAAATGTTTACTCAGAGTTATGATAAGTGTCAGATTTCCTCATCTTAACATTAATGTATGATCATATATAGTACTTCTCATAACAGTCTTGATGAACATGATTACAAAATCACATGTGGGCTGGATGTGGCTTAGTGGGTATCTAGCTTAAACTTTGAATCAGACGGTTTATGTTTCAGGGCATATTGTCACAAAAATATGCTCCATTCTTTGGGGCCATGGGTGTGCTATAAGAGGGGCACTGAAATTCGATAGTTTGGTCAGATGAGCATAGTCCAAGAGCTGGCAGTAGATACTTTTAAATAGCCTCCTTCCTCCTAGTCTTTTAGTTCAAAATTAGAAATGGACATGCTTAGATTACTGTATGTGTAACATTTTTGCCAAAATTTTGAAATTCATATTAATGTATCAATCACGACAAACATAATTTAAAGATTACACATCAATATAAAATAAAATAATAAAAAGTATTTGAAATTCCATTTGTTTTAGTAATCATCCCAAAAGTAGATAATAATCCCTATTTTACTGTATAGAACTTCCTGGCATACTAGTGAATAGGATATGAATATGTAACCATTCATTTTAAATAAAACCAGACTGATTATTATCTTGGAGAATGTTTTCTGCTCTTCTAATTTTGTTTAAAAAATTTTGTAACTTGAACTCATTGAGTTTGTTTATGTATTTTATATATTTCATGTTTTTTTTTGTATATTTTGTGTTGTCTAAATTCTTGTTCATCATACCTGAACGTAATGGAATTTTTCTTTAGATCATTTAGCTATTCCACCAATTATCTTAGAGCATAAGTTACTTATTGTCTTCTACACAGTTTAGTATTGATCATTTTAATGTACATTTCACTTGCAAAGTTTTAACACACATCTTCTCTTGAGCGCTATGATATAGTTTGTGCAATAGCTAATATTGTGTTGTTCCAGTGCAAATATAATATGCAAATTGTGTATGTTTATTGATAAATGTCATGAGGTTATTTGACATCCTCAATCAAATATTGTGCTGGTTTTATTCCTTAATATATTAATTTAGTTGATATATGGGCTGTTGGATGCATCCTTGCTGAAATGATATCTAATAAAGCTATTTTTCCAGGGAAGCATTGTAAGTTTTGCTTCAGATTATTAGATAAAATATTACTATTATCATGTATTTTTAAAGTTTGTATTAAGCTTTTGCCTGTATGGTTAATATGTTTTGCTGAGAAAACTGCTAACTGCTGGAAGTAAGTTTATTTTGATTAAATATCATAGTGTTATATGCTTGTTTGTAATTAAGCACAAAGCTACACAATAGGCTATCTGTGCTCTGCCCACCACGGGTATCGAAACCCGGATTCTAGCACTGGGGGCTAGTGTTATATACATTTGTTGTACTTAGGTATTTTAATTTCACATCTCACTATTGGTAAGAAGGATAAGCATTCTAGCTGTCAAACACAATGAAATCAGTAAAATTTGTTTTTTAACATATAAAGATTGTTAATAAGGAGTTGAAATTGGCCTATTTGAACCAGTGGTTCATCCTTTCCTGTCATGAATGATTTCTTCAGTACTTCCACAGAGATTTTTTTACAAAATCATTTAGCATTATGTTTGATAATATCTTTATTTCTTAGCAAATTTTTGAAACATCTCAACTGGTAATAGTATGCAGACTTTCCAATGCACTATACTTTCCTACTTTTTCACTACTTTTTTGAGGCTCCCCATTTTTCTGTTATTTTTAGGTGAAATTCCTATTTTTTTTTCCTGCTGTTTTTTAACTGAATTTTTATTTAGCTCAGCATGAAATACAAAACTTCTCACAAAAACACAAAAAGTTATATTGTGAGTATAGTCTAACTGCCCCCATTGTTAACTTAAGACAGCTAAGTTTATCAGAATCTAGTGGTTTGTGCAAGTTATGTCTTCTTGGTGGCATCAGAGGCAGATTCTTTTATTCACAAAATGAGCAAATTGTCTTCTCTGCTTTTTGGTAAGTGACTTTCGAGTGAACATAACCTCCATTTCAATGAAGAATAACTAAAGAATGATCAAATACTCTTTCAGCTCAATACGTTTTGAGTTTTCAAGCTGAAGCACATGCACCAGCTTTTGTGAAATTGGACTTCTTGTCATGGCTACTATTTGCAAGTTTTAGCTGCACATTGTTTGATTTTCATGTGTGAAATTATGCATGTCTCTGTCAGTCATGTTCTGAAATAGCTAGATTCTGATAATTTTAATAGGTATTATTAGTTTTATGCTGATCTAACATATATGCACTTGGTGTTGTATTGCTTGTGCAATTTGTGTTCATGGCAATGATGCTTGAGACAACCTCTTTAACAATTTTTATATAATCAGGATAATGTAGAAGACTGAAATGCCATATGAAAAAGTACAATTCCAACACCATTGGTTAACTTGTATAGACAATAATGGTCATGAACTTTCATGTTGGTGTCAGCCATTGCCAAATAACCAATTTAACTGTTTCTGTAGTATTTGTCAAAAGACAATAGCTTGTGATAATGGTGGCAAACAGCAAATTTTGAAATATGCACAAGGAGATAAATACAAAGAACTTGCTAAGGTAAAGTTTAGTTCTAATTGGCAAAAACAGAGAGAGGAAACAAATCCAGCAGAATTGTGCTTTTAGTCAGCAGTAGTACACTCTCTGCTAGTACTTGCTCATCTAGTACAGTGATTAATTCTTCTATGTTATTTCAAATACTTGCTCTATATTACTAATACTCTCCCTACAGAAGTCGTTACTTTTCCTGAGGGGCTTGTTGGAAGGCTTGATTATACTGTAAAAAGTATTATCAAAATTTATTAAGACACACGGTAACAAACTAAGTTGAAAAAAATAACCACCATGATAAAACCACCTGCTTTGATTAACATTTTAATCTTAAAAGTATAAGTAGACCCAATTTTTCTTAGTTATGCCCTTTAGAGCAGAAGTGATGACTGATTAAGAAGTCAGTTCTAGTAAAGTGACTGCAAATCTCCTTTTCAAGTAGTCAGATGCTAATCTCTTGTAGGGATAAAAACTTGATTGGGAACATATTAGTGTAGATATACTTTACCACAATAGTACAGGTTTATATGTTTTTTAGCAGTTCAATATTTTATTCGTATAATTCATGTTAGTTCTTTTATTTGAGAGGTACTTAGTGATATTTTTAATACAATAGTATCTGCTTGCATTTATGATTGTTTTACAGATTTTTTTCTGTTTTGTCGTGTGTGTGGTATTGGAATATTAAGATCCATTTTAAGTAGTTTTTGGTAATGTAATTTTCTTTTCCACATTATTATACATATAAACATAACTCAGCTAAATGTATGGCTTCAATATGGTCTTCCATTCCAGACTTAGATCAGTTAAACTTAATCCTTGGGATTCTTGGTTCTCCATCTCAAGAAGACTTTAATTGTATAATCAACGAAAAGGTAAGACTGCTTGTTTTGTGAGAAACGTTATGTTTCAAGTTATTGAAAAGTTTGTTTTTCACTGAAAAATATTCATAATTCTGTAGACATATTACTCTCACCCTAACAGGAATTTCTAAACAAAATTATCAATATTTTAAAAAAGTAATTAGTTTTGTAAGCATATTTATTAATGGAATGTTTTTTAAAAGTTAAAGTTATATTTGGAGTTCAACTTTTGTAGTGCTAATTGAGGTAGCAGTGATTTTGTGAAATACTATAAAAAGTATCCATCCATATATATATTGCTACTACAATATAATTAATTTTCAGAAAACTTGGTCTTAAGACATTTATTTTGATTTAATTTTCAGAAGAAAAATTAATCAGCATTTACTGTCACATGACAGGATTCAACTAGTTAAATAATAACCACATAGTTATCAGTATACAAAGTTTAGAACTGAGGATCACAAAGGTCTTACCAAATATAAAGTTTAGAACTGAGGATCACAAAGGTCTTACCAAATATTCTCAACTAAAACATTACTACATACTTAAAATATGGTCAAAAATGATCTACTGGGGCTTTTATTTTCTTTCTTTAGTTGTTTATAGAGCACCTGAATATTTTCCTACCTTAATATACAGGATCAACATTATTAATTTTGTTCATCCTTGCAACGAGTAACATGGATCTTTTCTAGTGATCAAACAAGAAAATGGGTATCCATTTTAAGGGGTGTATTATGTTAAAAATATTCTGCTTTTCCTAAATCATTCAAAGCCTAATTCTGTCAGTTAAGCTTGAGAAATTGAATAGAATATCATCAAATTAGCTGTAAAGCAAAATGTTGAACAAATTCAGTATTTTCTCTAGAATTCTTCTGGTCATTTTCATGCTGCTTATTGTACTTCAAGTTATTTAACAGAATGTTTGTTTTTTCTTCCAGAAGAATATTTCTAATTCTTCATGTACCTTCATCTTTCAACAGGATTTTGGGCTACAAAATAAAAAACTGAAAAATTAATTTATTACCAGATATCAATAGATATGGCAACAAACTTCAGTTTTTTATTTTTTAGTTCAAACTTATTGAAATTAAAAGCAAGTTCTAATGTCAGCAGCTGTTTAAAATTTTTTCTGCACACAGTCTGAATTATCTTATTTATGTAGCAGTTGCATAAGGTTTATATTAATATATTTTGCACATGTAGTAGAATCAATTTTAAATTTCATTATGTTGTTTAAAACCTGTAGCTTGGAGACCTGAGTTACAAAGTCCATGAAATAACAAATGTTTGATCATTAAGTATTACATTGAAGTTCTTATACTTAAATTATGCTATACTCAAGTAAATCTAGAATAACGTGTGCTGTTGTACTAGTACCATCCTTGTTTTGAAACTGTTCATTAGAATGCTTCCCCAAATTAAACTATTAAATTGATTCAAACTACATGGGCTTCCTCTGTCATCTCCATTACAAATTAATATATGTGCAGAAAGCAACATGTGATTATAAGCTGAACAGAAATTTAATGATGTATGAATACTCCTAGGCTCGGAGCTACCTCCAGTCTCTTCCATCTAAACCCAAAGTTCCATGGGAAAAGTTATATGCAGGAGCTAATCCTCAAGGTAGTAGATGTTGCTACTATGTGTGTCCTTATAGAATTAACTTTTTGTACATTTTAGTTTTTCACTGTATAAAATAACAGTTTAAATATCCGTTTTCATTACACCATATCGATGGCCAATATTGTACTGTAACACTGTTTTCAACTTCTCAATTACTGGTTAGTTTTCATGATTCAAGTTAGCAACAGATATCACCTACAGAAGATGGGTAGATGAGTGGTCGTTTCTAAGAAATTAAATCTTTTTCTTATAAATCAAAACATCTTTGTATATGCTTATCATTGATACATAGTATAATTAAATGAAAGCTTCATAATCAATTCAAGAATTTCATGAAAGAATTCAGTATTGGTCATATCTAATTTAGTGATAAATTGATGGTCATGTTACTTGATGACAGTGTTTTGACACAATCCGTTCTAGAACTCCAAAAAGTCATCTTGAAAATTACCTGAGTGTTGTGTGTATATTCAGATTTCCATGGTTCTTTAAGCTAAGTACTTAATGTACTATTTATTTCAAAATTCATTATTAAAATATAGTGGAAATCAGAAGCTTAAAGAACAGGAAGTTAGCAAAATTTATATACATGAGTAACCTCTTGGTATCCTTACCTTAGTTTTCTAATATTAAAAATGTGGTGTTAATATGCATTAGAGATAAGTTACAGTTGTAGAATGTTTTAATTTTCTCTCTCAGTGTTTATTTTTCTCTAAATCTGGATGGTAATACTTGGCTAGTAGGCTTGTCTTATAATATTGTTAAAATAATTAGAAATAAATATTAAATTTAAATATTTCTTTGCACATTCCCTGTGCAAAGAAAAAAAACAACTTTAAGACAAATCACTTATTTTAATTAAGTATAAATTTAACTGCTTTTTTTTTCTTTGCTAGCTATTGATCTTTTGGACAGAATGTTGACCTTTAATCCTCACAAGAGAATCACTTTAGAGGATGCCCTAGCCCATCCTTATCTTCAGCAGTATTATGATCCTGATGATGAGGTGATAATTAAAATTTCTGTTCAAAATGTGTAAAATTTTTGTTAATTCATGCAATTTTTATATTTTTGCTTGTTTCATTTCACAGTTTGTGTTTTGACATTTATTATAATTTTTGTGAATGTATGCACTAGTTATTTGTTTCTCAACCCTGATAACAATGTGTTTAATATGAGTATGATGTTTTCTCCATATTCTTTATGTAAAGCTTTTTTATATTTGTTTGCATGTTGTTGTTGTTTTTTGAAATATTGATTTAATTAGTGTAAACACAATAGTATGAATATAATGTTGAAGCCTAATTATAGAATAGTTCAATATACAGGGCTTAAAACTGTTGCATTAAGTGTATTTGTAAGAGTTAACTAAGAATTATGTATTTTTATAATTCCTGAAATATAATTGTGAAACTTGTTTCAAAAGCTTATGTTAATGTTGGAAAGTTTTAATATAATTGTGTATTTGAAATCATACAACCTATCAAAATCCTTCTTCATTAATTATGTTACACAAAGAATTCACTTTTAAAAAGAAATAAATTAGAGAAGCACTACATCAAAATAAAATATGTGGATACACCTACTTTAAGAAATACTGTAGCCTGGATCTTCCTGCTATTTGTAATGAGCTTATCTGCAAATATTCTAGTTTTTACATATTTTACAATAGATTGCTTAGCACCAAAGTTACATCAGAAAAACAATATTGTGATTATCATTTTTAACAATAACCAGGATAATTTGCAAACATGTGAGAGTATTATTCTTGTATCTCTGTTTAATCTGTTTCTTACAAAACATACATACCTTCACTGACACTTATAGCTATTTCTCAGTCATTATCTTTGCCAACTAAACATCATGTTTGCTTGCTCCAGTCTTGATACCCCACTCGACTGCCCTCAGCAATATCTAATTTGCAAAACTTTACTCTATGCAGGTACTGTATATAATCACTTTTTCTCGACAAAGCACTAGTGCCGGGAGTTATGTTTTGTGATTAACATTTTCTTTCGAAGCATTTTGACAGTAGTATGATGTTGTTGTTTTTTTCCCATTGCTGATATTTCGTTGCTTTTATTTTGTGGTTCAAAAACAAACATAAAAAGAGGGGGGATGAATTCCCATGTAACAGTTTCTGGTACGGGGGGTTAACCAGACCTCGTCCATTCTTCCTTTGTTGTCTCGTGGAAGTGGGGTCCACTCTCGGGTGGAGGCTGTCCGTGACCTGATTTGGGATGAGTTGGTCCTTCATGTGGCCTGGGGGTTTCTCTATGGGGTTTCAGAGTTGGCTTTTCATCATGAACCTGAATATACTGGGGAGAATTTAGACTGTTTTCTGCTCCTTCTTTCACTAGAGCTGCCTCTACTGCAGGTTCATCTGATTGTCCACCATCTGCTTCTTTTCTGCAATTAGTTATGTGAGTTTGTGAAGCTTTGGGGATTCTCCCCTTGCTTTTGAATCTACCCTGCCTTGTTGTCAGATAGATCTTGGGGGTATACTTAGTTCTTCCTCCTTCCCCTGATAGTGCCATGTATACTGGGATGTTTGCAATGCAATTATGAGAGAGTATTGCTATGCCTTGCCTCCCTCGTTTATCAGAACAACATGCCCTCGCTTATTATTGTCTGGCTGTAGTATATTTGGACACTCAACAGTTGGATTTGTTGTTGGATCTATGGAGTTCCAGGTCTCCATTTTCACAGATTCATTTAACTCTTACTACTGTATTGTGATACTCCTCTTTGTGATTTCTGGGAGTTGCCCCATTTTTTGGCCTTACTAGTTTGCTGGAGTACCTGAAACTTTGGAAGCCCGATTTTATACGACATGTTTGTTGTTTTCTTTATCGTCAGTGGCTGTTCACCTCTCTTCTACTCCAATGGGTAATTCTGGAGGATCGATCATTCGCATCTCACAGCCCCCACATTCGACACCTAGTCTTGTTGTTTTACAGAATTGGTTCAATCTATATTTTCGGGGATCTATGAAAGGTCAGGATGGCACCAGTGGCATTTGTGTCTTCCCATTCAGAAGGTCAATCCTGTTCATCCAGGATTCTATTCTTTTCTTTTTCTGGTGACCAAGAACACTAGAGATTGATGTCTTATCATCAATCTGTCTCGACTCAACCTCTTCCTACAGCCTCTATGTTTCACCATGAAATCTTTTCTTGAACTTTAATGGCACTTCACACCTGATCTTTGGATGACCAAGTTTGATGTTACAGATGCCTACCTTCACATCCCCATAGCAAGAGTCTTTTTGTTGATTTTTACATTTTTTGCACAAGGTCCAGATATAGCAGTTCCAAGCTCTCCCGTTTGGACTTGCTTCAGCACCATGTGTTTTCTGCCGAGTAATACAGGCCTTTGAGCAGCATCTTCATTTTCTGGATCTGTGCACACATTGCTATTTGGAAGATTGACTTCTTTTGGCACCAACCTGTCACGTTACCACACTACATCCGCAGATTCTTTTTACTGATGCCAGAAGGGTGGACTTCATATCAGGTTGGAAAAATCCATTCTCTCACCAACTCCATACATGGTCCATCTTGGGGTGTTTTTCAATGCACTTTGGGTCGAGCTCAACCTTTTTCCCTCAGACTTCACGATAGGGAAGGGTTTGTCAGGCATTTGCTTATGTCACCTTCTCCCACTGCATGGATGGTTCTGTCTGATTTGGGGATTTGGGCTTCCCTAGAATCCCTCATACCATTGGATCAGGCCCAAATCACACAGTCTCTTTGCTTGAACAATTTGCAGATCTCAAGTGGTGGCTAGACCAGTACAACACTAATATCAGGGTCTGGATACCACCTCCTCATGTGGAAATCCATCTTTTCATGGATGCTTCTCTTCATGAATGGGGTGCCTTTCTTCTGGGATAGGCATTCTAGGGTATTTGGACTGACTACGAATCTACCCTGCATATCAACATTCTCAAAATTCTTGCAGTACATCTTGTGATAATTCCAGGTCTTCCTCTCTTGCACAACAAAATGGTTACAATTCATTCTGACTACTCCACGGTGGTTTCATATCTTTCTTGTCAGGGAAGTTCTCATTCTTGATGTCTTGGTTTTCGGGCTTTGGATCTTCTTTTTTTTTGGCTCATTCCAATGACATACATCTTTTGGCCTTTCATGTGCCAGGGGTTATGATTTTGATAGCAGATCACCTTTCTTGACCCCATCAAATTCTTCCACCAGCATGGATGTTCCATCAGGTGGTCTTTCAATAGATTTGTTCTCAGTTCGGCTCTCCAATGATCGACACCTTTGCAACCCATTGGAATGCTAGCCTACAGTTCTGGTCTTCAATTCCACATCCACAAGCTCTGGTAATAGATGTTTTCAGTCAAGACTGGACAGGATTCAATTTGTCTGCCTTCCTCCTATTCATCTCTTACCCAGACTCTTGTCTATGATTCATTTCACTCCATATTGAGTTCTCTTGTCAGCACCTTTTTGGCCTGCTCAGACATGGTTGCTCCAGGAATGTTTACTTCTTCCTTTTCATTCGTCCTTGTTGAGACAACCTCAGTCAAACATTCAACACCTGGACGTTTAACGACTCCTGCATGGAAGTTATGCAGTCCTCTGCCTGACCATAGCGGTTGAAATTCTACAGTTTCCATTTATTTGAATATATCCTCCATCAATTTTCTTTGGCAATCTATTGATGGAAATGGACTACATATTGTCAGTGGTGTCTTCGGTAAGTCTTCAACCCACTTCATCCAACAGTCTCATAGTTTCAAGTTTTTGACATGGGTTTTGGAAAGATTTGGCTTCTACTTTGCATTATATAGAACATTCTTTGCTGTTCCCTTTCGCTTTTCTACGTATACGAAGGTTTTTTACTCCCATACTATCTCATTTTATGATCGTTTCATATTCTTCATCCCAAATGACCATTTCAATTGCCTAATTGGGACTTTAGAGTTGTTTTTTCTTGTGTTATCATTTTATACCTTCAAACATATTGCCTCCTGTTCTTTGTATCACCTTTCCCTCGATGTATATTTCTATTGTTGTTAGCTTCCAGACTCAGCTGTTCTGATTTATTTTCCATCCCTGTTCAGCAGACTCTCTATCCTTCCACCTATTTTTTGCTCTATCGAAACAAATCCTTCCTACTGAACACTCTCGCTGCCAGAGAAGGGAATAAATTATTTTTTCCTATTCTTTTCCCAGGCATGCATTTCTCATCTTTACAGTCTATCCTACCCAGATCTTTTGTGTCCAGTCAGAGCACTTAGATGTTCTGTGGCTTGTACAGAACTGTTCAGGGGCCCTATGCACTGGCTTTTTATTTAGTGGGATCCTGCAGTGTCTCTGGATTTATCACCCGTGACATTAACCAGGCGACTTTGGGAGTTGATTCCTATAGCCTATCTGTTGTAGATCAGAATATAGGGTCCTTCTTTATTTCCTTTGGATCCCACTCAGTGACAAGTGTTGCTCAGTCAGGTGTGCTTGTATTTTTTTCAATTCCGCACTAGCAACCTTTATATCAGCTCATTGTTGCAACAGGCTCTGTCGAGATGAGGTGTTCCATAAGACCTATCACAAAGATATGTATATATTTGTTGTCCAACTGCCCTGGCTACCAACAGGGGATATCGGCACCATGACTCCTTGGCTGCATGGTTGGGGCTGGCCCATTATACTTACTTGTGTAATATTCCACCCTTTTCACTTTTCTGTAGTTCTGGGTGTAGAGCCTACCTGTTCTGGAGGTAGTGCGGTTTTCCCTGCTTGGGTACCACTTCTCATAGTACACCTTTATTCTATGCAGATGCTTTCTGTATGAACTATGCCCTCACCAACCTCTCCGCCTTCTCAGTGTGGGATTCTAGCTGTAATTGTCAGCGGAGGTATGTATGTTTTGGAAGTTATAATTTTCATAATCTGAAAATGTACTTCCAAACATTCTTACCTCCACTGACATTCTCCCTCCCTTCCTCCCCACTAAGAGCCGATTTTAGTGACTGGGATGGGGTAAGTCTTAAAAAAATGATTATATTGTTAACATACAGTGCTTATATACAGTACCTGCATAGTGTAAAGTGTTGCAAAATAGATGTTGCTGAGGGACGTCGAGTGGGGTATCAAGACTGGAGCAAGCGATCATGATATTCAGATGGCAAAGATGAAGATCGAGAAATAGCTATAAGTGTCAGCAGAGGTAACTATGTTTGGAAATACATTTCCAGATTAGGAAAATGATAACTTATATTTATGCATGTACACAACGCACGCGTATATATCGTTACATAAAAGGAAGTAGAGAATCTTTGATAAGTGATGCAATATGTGAGCTATGTGTAGATATTTATTAACAAGTTTTCTTATGCAGCCTGTTGCTGAAGAACCATTCCGTTTTGAAATGGAACTGGATGACCTGCCAAAAGAACGACTTAAAGAACTAATTTTTGAGGAAACAGTGTTGTTTAAAGAAAAACTTTTACAGTAACTGCCTTGACTGAAGTAAAAGGTAAGGTTCATGTTTTTTAAATGTGCAGTTTAAGCATCATATAAATTAGTCTCTTTGTATAATTTGTGTTGTTTAACTTGATTTATGACTGGTCTTACCAATGAGGAATGTGAAAAAAGACTTGTAGTAAACTGTTAACAGAAAGTATATTGGAAAATTTGGTAAATGTAAGACAAATCCTAACACTGATACATATTAGATATAGTAGAATAGCAAGTTAAGGCAAATTTATTCACAATTTCCAATAGCGCTAGGTAATTAACCAAATTAGTTGATTAACTGAGATTATGATTAAATTGATTAATGTCATGAAAATAATCAACTAGTATTTTCAGTTATTACGGTTTTTGATTATTCCAACTACCCAGTAATGGAAAATATAATGTCATAAAAATAATCAACTAATTGAAATCAGTGTTTTTGTTTATTCCAACCATTTAGTTATTGAAATATTATCATTATGATTTATTATTATTTTAAGTTAATTCAAGTTTGTTCAGCTTAATTGATTAGTATCATGACTCACTAAAATAATCAGCTTATTAAAGTTAGTGTTTTTGTTTATTACAATCATCCAGTTATTGTAATATTATCATTATGATTTATTATTATTTTAAATCAGTTCAGCTTAATTAATTAGTATCACAACTAACTAAAATAATCAGCTAATTAAAGTTAGTGTTTTTGTTTATTCTGATTATCCAGTTATTGAAATATTATCATTATGATTTATTATTATTTTAAGTTAATTCAGGTTTGTTCAGCTTAATTGTTTAGCATCACGACTCACTAAAATAATATAAAATAATAATAGAAATTAGGGTTCTCAGTTATTCCAGATACCCAAGTAATTGAAATATTACCATTTATGTTTGTTGTTAAGTATAAAACTACACAATGGGATATCTGTAGTCTGTCCACTATGGGTATTGAAACTGAAAGTGGTTTTAAGACTAGTTACCAAAATTCCAAATAAAAACTAGATCATTACAGAGTTTTGGTAACAAGTCAGAAAATCAAATTGGAGAAACTTTTGATGACCACTTCTCTGGACACACATTTTAATAGACAAAATAAGAAAGTTATTGTATTTTAATTGAATATGGAAATATTTTAAGAAAATATTATGGATTGAAAATGTGCATATTAGTCCTTTATATAGCTATAAAAAGTAAAAAGAATATTGTATATTTAGGCCTTGAAATAAGTGCCTCTGTGATTGTAGTTGTATGAAAAACCTACATCATGTAGCTAAACCACACTTAGAAGTATATTTGTTTAAGTTTGCTGAATATTTGAGTTGAGCATAACATTGGCCATTTTATTGTTTATATTTGAAAAGAATTGTAGAAGTTGGTAATTTTTATAGAAATAGATATAGTTCAGCAAAGAATGACAAAAGCCTAAAGATGCCAAAGTTATTTAACATTATAAGCATCATTTCTTAGTTAAATTTAGTATAATTAAGGGAAGAGTGGAACAGGGATATATCATTATATTGCTAACTTATTTCTGGCAATAAACTAAATGATTTAAACTAGTTCTAAGGTTCATTAAAATGAACGTTTTTTGTGATTAACAGTTGTGATAAAAAAAAAAAATAGATGTCAGGTCAAGTTAGTTGATTATTTTATTGCAATGTTGCTGCTATGTATTATTATTTTAATATCCAAGTACCAGTTTGTTTTTTATACTTTTACTTTAGTTTCAGGAAAATGTACAATCAACTTCTCTTTGTTTGACCGTCATCTGTTTGCCAGACATATTCCATAGTTTTCCATATGATGTTTCATACTGGAAACTGCAATCCTTCATTTTATCTCTGTCTACAGGGTATTCTTTTTTGGCTGATATCACATTCATGTTACAGCTTGTGATTTAACACTGATGTTTTGTGTGTGTATCATTATGTGAAGTTGTTGAACATGATATCTGTCTTTAGAGTACATTAAATTAAAACTTTGTGCTAAAAACATCAACAGTTACAGTTGTAATTATTTTTTTCAGTCAGTTTGGCATCATGTAACATTCTTAAGTATTATTAAAGTTTTCGTCATGTTGTGTCTTTCATACATACTCAGTTGTTATGTGTAACAGCTGGTTTCATAGCAGCTTTCTCTTCTAGTATGTGTAAATGTTTTATAAATAAAAATGTAGAATTATGTAATTTGTCATTAGTTAATTACCTTGTGAATATCAGATAGAATGAATAATTCAAGTTGAACTCAATACTCGTTGTTACATTATTATTACATGGATATAGTTTATTAAGGGTTTGTAACAAAAGGTTTAATTGACTACACTTTGTTACTGAATGATCATCTGATGCGAGTGATATAGAGGAGTATTGTTCAAACTTTATAGTAAATGTTTAATATTACATTCACTGTTGTGATAATTTCATAATTGTTGATTACTTAGAGTATGGGATGCATTCATTTAGAGGTTATAGCAAAATTTAAGTGTTCTAAGGCAATTTTTCCACTGATTTAATTTAGTTATATTACTATTCAAAGGTTCAAACAAATAATTACATAATAATAATAGTAACTGGTAAATTTCTTTTGAATATTGATTAGTTGCTTCAAGAATAATTTTAGCTTTTGTGATAGAAAATTTTTCTACACATCAATACCCATTGTTATAAGTGATTTTAGTTAATAAGTAATTTGTTGGTAATAAATAATCAAAATGTTTCCAACCAAAGTTATAATTATTTATAGGTACTTACTATTGCTAGTTTTTTTATTTCTTCAAATTGTATATTGCATGCTAATGGACTATGAAATATGCCTTAATTGTTTATTAGTTGTTGATAGAAAGCTTTTAATCATGTTTAACTACATATTGGCATTCACTGTTTTTGACTTACCACGTGTTAGTACTGACTTTCTGATTAACTACATATTGATATTTATTGTTTCTGTTCACTGGTAGATTGTTGAATGTTTTTTTACCTATTTTAAGTGTTTTTCTGGTGATTAGAACTTCTAAAAAAATTTATCTTTGTGATGTTACTATATTTTTTTTCTGTTGATGACTGATTAGAATGTTTTCTATGAATAAATATTAGTCTTTCTGCAAGAACTTAAAGTATATAGCATAAAAAAATATACAATTTGTAGACAAAAATGTAATGTATTGGTTGCAAATTCTGATTCTAATTATTCTAAGGATGATTGTATTATTGTTGCATGGGAAGTGTACTTGTATTCTAAATGTTAATGGTACTAAATAAGATTGTTTACAATGTTATGCACTTAATTATTTGAATGAATGTATATCTAAAAATATGAAATCTGCCATTATTATGAAAACATATCAACAACTTAAAGCATGCCCTATATAACCCACATTGCTAATCAGACCAGACTTCTTATTTTTATTGTATGTGTGTTTTAACTAAGGAAGAATAATATTGTGTAAATGTGCTTTATGTAACCCTTATTGCTAATCAGACCAGATTTCCTACTTTTGATGTTTGGTTCTAAATAAGGAAGAATAATACTATGTAAAGGATGCTGTATGTAACCCACATTGCTAATCAGAATGGATTTCATATTTCTAATGTATGTGTGTGTTTAAATAAGGAAGAACAATATTGTCTAATGCAATGCTATATGTAATCCACATTACTAATTAGATCAGATTTCATACTTCTAAAATATGTGTTTTAAATAACAATGAATAACCCTGTGTAAACCATGCTGTATGTAACCTATATTGCTAATAAGATTTCATACTTCTAATGTATGTGTTTCTTAGATAAGGAATACTGTGTTTTTGTTTTCACATAATTCCGTATTGGTAACCAGAAAACTCTTATTCTATCTAAATGTGTGTGTAGCTGTTAGTTACAAGTATAAAAAAATGATTTATCATTCTTATTGTTAAGGTTAGGTTTATTTTGTATGAATACCATAGCAATTTGTTATACCTAATTCTTTAAGTTTTGTAATGGAATATTTTAAGGTTCAACTCGCAACTTAGGAAAAATTATTAAATCCACCATGCTTTTATTAAAGTGCATCTAAGAACACAAAGCAACATATGAGATATATGCATGCAAGTTCATGTCCTTCTCCTGAATAATAGCAATATTTCATATCAAGTTTGTGTTATGTTAATTTTATTAACTTGTCACTGAACTAAGAACTGGACATGGACACTCAAAGGGTATAGTAACATATCTGAAACTCTTAATATGAAGTTTTCTAAGTAAAATATTATGGTACCAGGTAATGTTAAATTGTAACTAGTTGGATACAGAAAATATATCTTTGGTAGAACCCATAGGATTGTTGTGATTTGTTAACAAGTTGTAACTTCTTATGATAGGGTTGAAAATAGCCCTGTCTGAAAACGTAAACCTTGGGGTAAACGTAGGGCTTGTATTTGGAAATATATGTCTATGAAGTTTGTAATTGAACCTGAAATATAGATCTGTAAGTTTCGTGTTTGGACCTGAAAGCTTTATGCTTGAACATTTAAGTAGAGGTATATACATTTGGATGTACAGACACACACATCTCACTATCTGTAAAGCCGATATTTGCATGTGTGACTGTAAATCTCTAAGGTTTATATTTCAACATAAAACTATATCTTTAAGACTTATATTTAAACCTGAAACTGTAGACTTAATTATACAAATGTAAGACCTGTATTTAGGTATATAATCATATAAATGTAAGACTGGTATTGGGATATATAGAATTATATAAATGTACAACCTGTTTTTACATATATAATCATATAAATGTAATACTGGTATTGGGATATATAATTATATAGATGTTAGACCTGTTTTTGGATATATAATTATATAGATGTTAAACCTGTATTTGGATATATAATTACACAAATGCAAAAACTGTATTTCTATGAGCGGTCTTAAGCTACACTTGGATGTATAACCATTAATTTATATTAAAATATAGTATTAGTTACTTTTAATTGTATGGGCCATATTTAGAAAGACTGGTGTACAAAAATTAAAGCAATTTGCACAAATACTTTTCTTGTGCCTTAACAGTTAAATCTGATAGATTTGCAGTTTTTTTTTGTACTTAAGGAAGAAAATTATCTTTCATCTCTAAAGTTAATAAATGTGTAAGCTTTTGAGCTGTGATCAAATTTTTACCATCTGATGGAGTAAAAGTTAAAAATGATGAAAATACTTGAAGCTAAAAATGATAAGGTTTATGCATATCATTTATATTATAAACCCTCATGCTCCTAGTTACAAATAGACTTGAACTGGTATCACTGAAACTATATTTTACCTCTACAATCGTAATGTTAAACATTGCACTGATAAGCATTCATATTATATCTGCTTAGTGTGAACCATCAGTTAGGGTCAGTAGCTTAAAATAAAGACATGTAAAGTTAAATTACTTGCATTAAAGTCGTTATCAAAAATATTATATTTCCAATGTCAACAAACCATAACTTATATATCTTTAGTGGAAGTTTAATGTTATTTGAGTTCTTAGGCAGTTAGCATAATACAGTAGTTGGTTTGTTGACATTGGAATAATTTTCAATAACGTTGTCCGTACCTGTAAAGTTTGCATGAAACTTGAGCTGTAGTTGATATTAATAACTTATCTGTTTGTCACTGTTTTGTATATATGTTTTATGTATAGTGACTTTTTTATCAGTGTATTTATCATCCTTTTGATCTGAGGAATGTCAACTGCATTTCTTTTCTGTTAATGTTATTTTTTTTTATTTACTTTAATATATATTTTTAATAAACATTCTCAATGTTTGATTGTGTAAACAATTTTAGTGAATAAGTTACTTTTCAAACAGAAAATTGCCAAAATATTGATGTTATCATAGTAGTTAAATATTCATGCTAAGTGGGTTGTTTTAATATTCAGAATGTAATCTTATATTATATGGTACATCAAGATTCGTTTATGTATATATAATATACGTTTTTAAACAATAATCACTAACCTACTTGTAATCGTTATAGCAAATGTATCTACATCGAAATCAGTGTTTTCAGTTTTATTAGGTATGTAAAATGTAGTTGTATTCTTTGTACAGAAAATGTTGTACTAATATTTAAACATTTCATATCTTAATTCTGTTATATATAGGTGAAAGAACTTACTACCAAAGAATGTTTTTAGAGAGTATTAATTTTATTCCCAGTTTTTGATAGTTACATTTGTTCATACAAGAAAAAATATGCACTAGGGTTTGTTTCCTCTCAACTGGTTAACATATCTTTGGTAGTGCTCCAAGTAGTGAAACTGCTTGCGTTACAGTTATTGGTTACAAGTTAACAATGGATGTCTTCTTTCGAAAAGTTGTAATATTCACTGGACTGAAAATATGTTTAAAATTGTTTTATTAGAAGAGCATTTTACCATTCTTTATCTGTGTTCATGGGCACTGCCACAGTTTTTCCTTTTGGGGTTCAGTTCTGTTCATAGTGCATCTTTCTTACGCATTATTAAGGGAACTTGATGATGAAAAAAATATGTTGAAATAAATATTCACACAATTTTAAATAAGCTGGAGACTGTTATCATTACTTATTTGAAGTTTGTGTGTGTGCCACAATTATATGTATGAAAATTGCTTGTTAATAACTATTTTCACCTTATTATATAAGACAAGGCACACACATTGTCATTTGAATCCTTCAGCTCAAGCAATGTGTTGTACTTTATCAAACTTACTACTAGGAAATTGTAGGTGTAAACAAATTGCCACACCTATCTGAAAATAATAAGGATTTGTCCTGGCCAGAAAGTGATTTTATAGTATGGTGTTTGTTTGATAAATACAGTGTAGAATATGTACTTGCCTATTCACATTGCATTGAGAAATGAGACTGCTAACCATTAAGTCTACTAAGATTGTGTTTAGGATACTGGTTTCCCTGGAAGGAGCTTTGGTAGCTCATTCGATTAATGTTTATTTGTAGTGCAAACCCAATCTCCTTTACTTTAAAAAAATGTTTATAATTAACTTTACCTACACATACATGTTAAATGGTATTTCAGTGAAATAGGGTAAAGAATACTATATAGCATATTTTTTGTCAAAGATGATTCCCTGTTTTGTATGATTTTTTTTTTGTAAACTTTCATGGATGTTTACATTCTTGCTTTGGTGGCTCATAATTTCATAGATAACAGTTGTATGTCTATTGTAAGATAAAACAATGGTCAGTATCTTTATTGACAACTAAAATTGTTTTAGATTTGTTTGACAAGAGCATTTCTTTTGTAATAATCTTGCCATTTGACTATTCGGGTATTTAACACTTGATACATGCTAATTCAGCCTATTAAATACAGTATTTCATTCCAGTGAAAACTATGGAAAATATATTTGGATTTTTTTTTCATTAGTCCATTAATGAATAATGTTTTTACAGTTATGAACTGTATTTTTTTTATTGATGCATCAACATGATGTGGTATATTATATAGTGAAAAATAAAACAAATTATCAGTTGTAAATTTCATTCATATTTTATAACTGCATGTTAATTTAAATATCTTTATAGTTACCGAGGCATTGTGATTTTATGTGATAATTTTTCTTTGCTCCAGTAATGTATATTGTCAGTCTTACAAAATTAAATGTGTCATTGGATATGTTATGTCAGTTTTGCTGAGAAATTATAGTGTAATCAATGCAACATAGTTACAGGTACCACTTCACTGGACATGCACAAAAATAACAAATCTGAAAGCTCTGTGAACACAATGCACTACAGAACTGATCATGTTTTTCCAAATATGGTATCTATATCTTTGGAAATGTGATAACTACATATCTTGTAACTCACTAAAAGTATTTAATATCTTTTTCTGAACAAGATGCCATACGCTTCCATGAATTATCAATTTTTATATGTATTTCAGATTATTTTTTAAGAGTAAAATGGTACTGTATTATTTTTAACTCTTATGTAGATGGAGCAAACGTCTAATACTGTACTGTAAAAATAAGAATAAAAAGAACAAGGAAATCGAAACAACCCCATTTTGTTATTAACTTTTCATGATAATGACTTTCAGTACTTTCCAATATGAGCACTCACCTCCATACACAGGAGACAATCTTCCTCTTCAGGTCCTGCCATCTGCCTGATCTTGCATGCCACCAGTGTTGTGCAAACTCCCACCTAAAATTGCACTACTTTATGATGATGCATCATGCAGCAAAATCCTCCATCAATAGAAGTGTGTTGCATCTCCTTGCACAAAAGCTCCCCTACATTTGCACACGAAGGACTTCATTCTTTTTTTTTCAGCAATGTCCTTTTCAAACCTCTTTTTTTCTCATTGTGAGACTTTTCAAATTTTTCACTTGTACAACTTCATTTTGTGTCTTCACAGTATGAATTCTTCTTCATCTAATGTGTGTCACAATGACCATTTTACAAACAATTGTGGTAGCATTTTATCTGTGGATGATGTTACAGCCATTGTCCAATGCATGGTGGGGTCCAGGTTGCTGCCTGGGCCCTTTCTCTCACACCTGCTACACATTTCCCATCCAAGGATTTTGAGACAGAAGTTCAGTAGGACAAAATGAGGTGACTTTTTCAACCACGTGGCTTTGTCTTGGGTACCTCTATGCAGGCTCTCCAGCGTTCCTAGTTTTTTGAATTGGTTCCTAGTTTTTACAAAAAGCTCCTAGTATTCCTAGTTTTTTTTAAATTGAAG
>NW_013666485.1:33912-56107 GCF_000517525.1 Limulus polyphemus
CAAAGAAATAGTCAGCTCAACAGCCTCTGTACCTGCATGCATGGTAAATTTGTATAAGCAAAGATGACAAGGTAAATTGATAACTTAAAATAGTTCCTAGTTTTTACAATATCTTCCTAGTTTTTTATAATGTACTGCTGGAGAGCCTGTCCATGAAGAAAAAGTTCAGTCCTCTTCAGATTTCCAAAACCTTATCACCCAGGTATGTACCATTCTTTCTCTCTCTCTTCCCCATTACTTAAGAGTATTCCAATATGCTCTTACACAACCCTTTCCATCATGATTTTTTTGTTTTCCCTCGCATTCCAGATAGTTCTGTTCATCCTACCTCCTTTCTCAAACAACTTCGTTCCTGCAATATTATGTCATGTCCTTCTCACCTGGCTGATTCCTACCTACGTGCCTACAGTCACTTTCCCTTTCCTTTCCTCAACTCACAGTCTTTAGAGTTTCTTTTGCTGGTTTGTAGGTGGACTATGCCAGCCATTTCCCTGTCCAATGCCCAATTTTCCGTCTTCCTTATTATCCTCCTTCATTACTTTGCGACAGAGGTTTTCCACTGTTCTCCTAATTAATTTACAGGGAACACTGAAACCCTCCTTTTCTCTTCCCTTGTACAATCGTTTTCTTCTATCCTTTCTCATCTCATATGGTTCCTTTGTTGTTGAGACCTCTTGGGTAGATATTCCCTACTTTCCTATGTTTATCTTTCCTCTATAACCTTTGTTTTGCCCCTTTCTCAGTCAGGAGGTTTTAGGCAGATCCCAAATTCCTTCAAATCATGAGCCAAAGTTGCCCATTAATGGTCCTCACTTTCTTCATTAGTCTCCAGTTTGTCCTATTCTTATTCTTTCACACCTATCTCCAGACCTCACCCACACCCCTTTCTGTTCTTTTCTGGTGTCCTGACTTTCCACTTTCTCCTACCACCTGGTTGTATCAGGGCTTATGAAAGCCTGTCTGCCCTGGTTTGCTCACTTGTGGGCTCCTTTCACTGTAGACAGATGGGTCATTTAATTCTTCACCCATGGTTTCTCCCTTCACCTTTCTTTCCCACCTTATCTTCTCTTCAAACACCTATCTTTTCCTCACATCTAGCCTACCTTTGGCTTCTGGAAGGAACAATTTCAGACCTCTTGGAAAAGCAAGTTATAGAGTGAGTTCTAAACCCTTCTCTGGGTTAGTATTCTTGCCTTTTCATTGTCCCAAAAAAGACTGAGGACTGGCACCATATTATTGACTTCTCCTCAATCAACCATTTTTTTGTTATCCCTAATTTTTGGATGAAGAATTTCTCTCTTCACTGGTCTTTCCAGTCAGGCCTTTGGATGACCAAGGTAGATGTGTCAGATGCATTTATCCATGTACCAATAGCACCTGCCTCTTGATGTTACCTCAGGTTCATCCATGAGAACCTAGTCGAGCAGTTCCATGCCCTTCCATTTGGCATTGCAAAGGCCCCATATGTTTTCATGGTCAACTGGCTTCTCCTTACCTATTCCCAGGATGAATTCTAGGACCCAACTTCCCTTCTTTTTCATGAAGCCACCTATTTGGGAATGCTGGTAAAGATTTCCAAATCCTTCCTCATCCCAACCCAATTTCTTGTTCACCTGGAGATAGTGTACAATTCTCTACTCAGTTTTGTCCAACCCTTGCCACTGTTTACCAGATCTTGAGAATCTTGTCACCAAAGTCTATGCCTCTCCTTCTCCATCCTTATGGGTGGTTCTATCTTTTTTTGGGGACTATGGCTTCTCTGGAACCTCTTTTTCACTTGGCCAAGCTTATATGCATACCATAAAGTGGGCTTTGTGTGACCAATACACGAATCCACTGTCCTCATGGGTCATCCTTCCACTCCTTATGTTGAAGGATCTATCTTGGTGGCTGGACCATTCTAACACTGCTGCTAGTGTTCTGTTACCTCCTCCCAAACCCACATCTCACAGGGTAGAGAAAATCCCTGAACAACTCTATCACTTCAGGCACTTGGTCCTTAGAAGAGAATTCTCTGCATATCAAAAGCCTGAAGTTAGTTGTGGTCCAAAGGGCTTGCTCCCACTCTCTTCCCCATCTGGTGGATTGTTTGGTCATAATCCACTAGGACAATTCCACAGTAATTTCTCACATAAACCATCAAGGAGGCACCTGTTCCTGGACCTACCCTTCTAGTCAGGTGAATCTCATTGCCTACTATGTTCTGGGCACTCTGAACATAGTTGCAGACTGTCTTTTCATGATAGGACTTGGTCCTACCCATGAAATGGACCCTTAGCCCTTAAATTTTCTATTGAGTTTGCTCCCAACTAGGTACTTCTTAAATAGATGCAATTGCTTCACCACTCATTACCAAACTGACCCTCTTTTAGTCTCCCATTCCTCACCCATCAATCCTGACAATGGATGCTCTCAGTCAGGACTGGTCTCATGTCTTCCACTCTGCCTTCTTGCCTGGGTACTAACTAGCTCTGATTTGGGACACCTCATTGACCCACCTAATCTTGGTTTCTTATAAGTCTCCTCTCAACTAAACCCCCACTTTCTCTTCTCAACATTCTGTCCCTTACTGTTCAGTCTCACATTTTTTTTCTTTAAAATGTAGCACGTCCTGTCTATAAGGTTTTTCCTCCCATGTCCTTACTACTCTCTTCTGCACAGACCTTTTATTCCCACTCCATTACCATACTAAGACTTGAACGTCATTCTTAATCCCCTCACTTCTGACCCTTTGCCACGTGTTCTCTCTGTCATCTCTTCTCCTTCTTGTGTGTGGTCATCGTCATTCCAATGTTTATGCCATTGACTCCTCCCAGACACTTTACCACCATTCATACATTCTTTCTTTTCTATCCCAACTGTTCTTTACTTCCCAAAACTTCAGCTGTTAAGGAAGGTGGTCCTACCCTTTCTCCTATCTCCTTTCCCTCCATCTTTTCATTCCTTGGGACCCCCTCCTCTACTTGAGACTTTGTTTCCCTCAACCCTTACCAGATTGTTTATTCTTCATTAGGGGTGGATAGTCATAGACTATTTTTAGTCTCCTCTCACCAGATTTGGTAGTAGAGATTCTCCAGACTGGCACATGGACTACCTTCACCATCTGGTTGTCTTCAAAAGGATACAGACTTCCACTGTTTGCTATTTGTCAATTGACCCTGAGCATTTAACAAGTATCATTGTTTACCTATTTTTAGATCCCACTATGTTATGCTAGTGCTGCTTTCCAGGGTATACTTACCTGAAATCCACATCGGGCTAGAACAACTGAAAGCATTCAGACCATCCGCCTTGGCCTAATCAGTGCCCATTGTGATATAGGGTGTTCTGCATGATCACTGGAATTCTGCTTGTGGTAATACTATTAATTGTTCAATAGTCCAATCCAGACTGTACCCATTCCATAGACTATCAAGGAAAAAGCCAGCACCTACTGGTTTTCACCCATTGAAATTAATAGTTGAGAAGGTGTGCATCCAACCTCACTATGCTTATTGGCTGTCCAATGGCTTGTGTGCGAGTACTTGGACAGTCGTGTGCCTATCCTGCCTGTCCTTGTGACACTTCGCAGGTCTTTTCGCTCATTCTAGTCCTGCTCGTTGGCAGAGTAAACCATCAATGATATGTGGTTTCCCATGGGTGTGCCCCTGCCATACAGTGTTGCATTCCATGGGCTTCCTTTGATTACTTTCTGAAGGGAGCTTATCTAGGTAAATTTTGCACTGGTCCCTCTCCCATTTCAATATGGGAGTTTAGCTTTATGCATATGGAGGTGAGTGATCATACAGGAAGGTAACATTTTCCTTCAATGAAAATATATTTAAGATAGATGCTCACCTCCAAACATTTTCCCACCTATCCTCCCCACTTTCCTGGTGCACCTTTCTCTGTGGCCTTGTCAAAGAATGATGCAATTCATAGGTGAATGGAGGGGAGAGCTTTTGAGAAAGGAGGTATGTCACACTCCTATTGATGGAGGATTTTGCTGCATGATACATCACCATGCAGTAGTGCAATTTCACATCATTCACGTGAATTTTAAGTGGGAGTTTTCACAAGGCTGGTGGCATGCAAATCTCTCAGGCAGATAGCATGATCTCAAGAGGTAAATAGCTTTCTGTGTATTGAGGGGAGTATCAATCAGAATAAATTTCCAATGAAGGAAAATGTAAACTTTAGACTTGGATTTTTGTACATTAAATTTCTGGCAAAGTAACGGTAAACACAGAATATTGATACATGTTCTTTTACTCTTCATTTATAAACCTTTCAAGAAACACTACTTTTCTTATCTTTCCTTCTCAATAAAAAAAAATGATACTGTTACTTTTGTAAATATCAATTTTTCAAACAAAATACTTTAGTTCTGAACATTTATTTTTCCAAACATAATGAAAAGGTGATATTTTTACAATTTTCCCAATTTCTTTGGTTTAAAACCATAAAGAAAGATTAAAAGCATATATCCAATACAGTCCTGAGCCTATGGATTTGAAATTGACCTGAATTTCACTTAATACCTTCAAGAAATAATGACAACACATACCTTCTATGTTAATGAACAGTTTTCCAACATTACGTATAAATTATTTCCACTTCACTAAGCACCTGTTTTTTTGCTTGTGTTCAAAAAATAAATAAAGTTTTTTTAATGTAACTTACCATAAGAGGTTATCCTAATAGAGAATGCCCTCCATTATTATTCTAAAATATGTGCTACGGCTTCTAACACAAGTTTTGTTTATTAATTTTGTCAATCTAAATCTTCCTAAATGTTTTATAACTTCCTTTTATTTACAAAAAACTAGAAAAATATCTGGAATGTACGTATACTTTTTTAAACAGTTAAGCAGATTTTGTAGTAATTTTTTCACAGATTTATTAATTGAGAATTATAAAAAAAACAAAAAACACTTACTATTCAGTTTACAATGATTAGTGCTGTGTGTGTTTATACACACACACACACATATATATATAGTGAATAAAAAAAGTACACACCATCAAACTCCAAGGAAGCATGTTTTCATAGTATTCTAGCTGTCAAGAAATGAAAACAATGAGCAGCAGTAATGGAATATCAGTGAATCAGCATTTAAAAACATTGACTGAAAAGCTGTTCAAAAGACCCAAATGGTGAAACCACAGTGATGTATAACATTTGGACATTTTTCCTACCTTAGCATTAGGCTTTCCAACACAGGATAAATTATCCTGTTACTGGGTTATCAATGGAAGGTAGTTTCCCATTAGTTACCCTTGGAATAATGGTTTTACACACCATCTGTGTTACTGATAATAGAAAAATGATTAATTATTTATGCTGTGCTAGATTACCAATAGAAGGCATTTTACACTGGTATCAGACTAGTGGTGGATGATGCTTACCTATTGATTATCCACCAAGTTATAGATAACACCCAGTTTTGTCTTTATTACCCTGCCACCAATTTACCAATTGGATAATGGCTTCCTTAGGAGTCATTACTAATAAAAATCTGGTAATTCAACAGTATACCCTGGGACTGAGATGTTTTCACCTTATGCTGTATTACTAGTTGAAATTGGTTTCTCATTGTTTATCCTGGAATTAGGGTTACCTGTGGAAGTTTTCCTTTGACACCAGGTTATCCAAGGAAAAAGTGTTTCATCTCTGGGATCAGGTTACCAATAGTGTTCCACTGTTTATACTGGCACTAAATTACTAATAGAAAGTTGATTACCCTGATAATACTGGATTACCAATGGAAGGTTTCTTTTCAGGCTTTGAACTTATGTAGTACTGAAAATATTTGATAGGCTTATCTAGTGAATCAACAATATGTTTGTTATACTTAATATAATTTTAGAAACTTGTGGAATTAATTTTACACTGTCAGTTCAATATGTGGATTTAAGATTAGCACAAATCTCCTAAGCTTATCACACTCTGACATATTACTGGGATTATAGCTGTAATCATTGTTAATAGTTAGGGTATCCTACTAACAATTTAGTGGATTCTAATCAAAGTTTTATGTTTTCTGATGTGTTTACTTATGACACTAAGCATTTCTTGTAAGTTATTTACACAGTTTTTACTTTATTAATTTACAAATTATTTTAAAAATTATTTTTGGTTTATATAGTAAGATTTTGTACACAAGTTCTTAGAATCTTCATAGTAATCAATCAAAAATAAACTCCACGCATTACAGTATGTTTACACAACCTAAAAGATAATTAATGCTCCAAAGTCTTTTTTTTTTTTCTTTTCTGATGTATCATCTTGGAAAATTAATGCTGATATATATACATCATAAACAAGATTAAGAAAATGTAAAATTATAACAGTAATTTCATGACTGAAAATAAAGTTAAGTAACATTTTGAATTAGAAATTTAAATTATGAATATAAAATAAGGTATAACATATGAATAACACTTCAGTTTACAATGAAAGCAATCCAACTGAACTCTTAACAGTAAATAACTCGAGAAGCTATAATTCAACATACAGAACTAATGTTAGTAAACAAAAAGTGTTATCACATATATTACAACACAGCATTTTGTTTTACTGTAATGTACATTAATCAGTTCTGGATGTAATGATGACAACTACTGCTAGTAACATCTTATACACTAATGACATACATACATTACATCATAATACAAGGCTGGAATGTTGGAAGAGCTGAATATACCATTCTTGACAATTTATAAAATAAAATCAAAGTGTACAATAAAAACTTTACTAAGAAATAAAAAAAAATATTTTCCAACTACTGTTTCTTTTTTTAAAAATTACACACATACACAGTCATCTCATCAGCATTTATTTGTAGGAATAAAATTAATTCAATATATCTACATTTGCATCCAGATTTTATTACAGTAAAGATATTAAAGATTTAGTTCTTTGAAATGAAAACATAAGATTCATCTTAGAATCTACAACTTCAATGTATGCCAATAAAGTATCAGAATTTAGATAATTTTCTTCAAGATGAACATTATGCTTCAAATATCACTATTTGTAATCCGTACATGAAACTTTCCAACTTTTTCATTAAAAAAGTATGAAATAATGAAAGTGTGAATTACAAGAATTTTTACATTTACCTGTGCATCTAAATTACTGGAAATAAAAACTATTATGAACTGATTTAAGCTAACTAGCAACAAATGCAGACCTGGACGTACAATTATTATAGATGATGCAAGGTGCAGTGTATTTGTTTCTTTCAAAGATTTTTAATAGCATGCCTACGTATAAGATGTTGTTTGCATCACCTCATATCAAGTCCTTTTTGGAAACAATGATCATTTTATATTGTCCCAGGTGTTATTTAACCCTCTTTATGTTATTTTTAGTAATATTTACTTTAATAGCAAAGTTACATTTTTAGTAATTGTATGCAGGACTTAAACTGAAAGAAACATAATGGATCAGCACATAACTAGTAGTGTTATTTTTTGCTTCTGTAAGTAATTACAGATCTTTTTAAGGCACTTTCAGATGTTAATTAAAACATTTAAGGTACTTGATACCCAGTCTTTTTTCACATTCTAACAGGATCAACATAGTCTTTAAGATCATAGTGCTTAAGACACTTCTGGTGGTTAATCAAAACATTCTGAGAATCTAAAGCCATGTCACAATGTACTTATCACAATACCTACATCCAGGGGTTGTTTTTTTTAGGGGGGTCATGGCAAAATTCAAATGAAACAGATTGATACACCTAGTATCATGCCGCACCAGACTTTTTTTGTACAGGTAGAAGAAGTCTAAATGGCCAAAGCAAAGTTTCTAGTACCATGTCTTGAGCTTCTACTACAGAACACAGATGTTCTTCAAACTTATTTAAATATTTGCATAGTTGTTGTGCAACAATCAGGTCATCACTTTGAACCAAAAGGTCTTCAAAAGATGGTTCAAATCCCATACACTGGGTAATCACACTCTGTACCAAATGTTCCTGGGATTTGTTGCTGGCACCAGTATCTTGCAGAAGGAATACCATCTGGTCTATTTTATACAAATGGTAATATGAAGTTATTAAATTCTGTACCAGTGTAACATATTTCACACATTCTGATACACACAACTTTACCATACTTGATCGGTGATGCTGCATAATGGTGTTGATTTCCTGAAACTCGGGCATCTGGTTTTCTGCTGCCAATAACATCTGTTCCATCTCTTTCGAAGTTGCATAGTCCAAAGGAGTGAGGCCCTGGTGTGTTTTAGACTGTAGGAGTTGTGCCCCTTGAAGAAGGAGGAGGAAAAAAAATACATAGTTAAGACAAGAAAATTAATACTTAACCCTTTTGTCCCTGCAGCCATTTTAAAATTCCTTTCTGCATTGGCACTGTGTTACTTCAAAATTTGGTTGAACCACTTTACTATCAATGTATTTTTTGTGAAATTATCATCATTAAGTATGTTATAATTTAAATTTTTATATTATCTAAGCTGTATTCCTTTATTTTAAAATGAAACATCTAAAACAGAAGTTGTTTTTGCTGTCACGTGATCTGCTCACCATTACAATTCTCAACTTTTAAGAGTTCTCATACAACTGTGAGTAGCTAACACAGACTATTATGCTAAACAGTCAAAATCCACTACCCAGGTGTATTTTATCACAATCTGGAAATGTTTGAATGTTTTCTTCCCCCCCAGGAAACCATGGTAAATTCTTTATAAGTTTAAGGTCAGCCACACCCACTTTTGAAGTAGAAGCTGTGTTGCTAAGCGACAGTTTGAAGTTGAATGGAATGCTTATAACCAATAGAAGAGACTTTAGCACTATATGGTTTTGTAGTATAACATATAAAATAAAGCTTAGTCCGTCATCCAGTGCAGGGATCCTAGCATTTGGCTGTACTTTCTTGCCTTATACATATTAGGCTGACAGTTAAATTGCATTTAGGTTTTACTTTTATATTACTTGTGATTTAAAATTCATATTTGAAAGGTTTAATAATTTTTATAAGTTTAACTTGTCACCTGGATTGTGAAAGCTTAACAAACCCAACGTGAGTCTGCTGAAATTACTTCCTAAAAAGCCTGCAAGCATCAGTTAATGTGTCATCATAAAAAGTAAACAAATTTGAAAGGAAGATTAAAGTGAAAAACATGAAATTATGCATATGACAAGAAAAAGTTTGAAAACCATTCTATGAAGAATTGAAAGGTATGTATATATTTCCCTTTGTTAATTTTAAACATTTCATTGCACTGTATGCTGATGATAATAGATAGTGATAAAGTAGAGAAAATTGACAATAAAATATAGAAATTTACATTAAAAAACTTTTAAGATATTCATTTATGAAGGTTTAGAGATTATGCAAATGAAATGTGAAACTGTAAGGTAAAAAATAGTATTTTTATACTTCATGTGAACTATTCAGAGTCAAGTGCACATAACTTCATTAAATATTTTATTTTTATTAAACTACAAACTTTTAGGAACATTCTTGTGAAATTTTAAACAATTTCACCCTCTAGTTTTATCTTTGAAATGAAATATAATGATAGAGACATCATGTGCTACAAATTGTAGCACATAATGCATGAAGGGTTAAGGTATGTTACACCAAAGTTATGACTACATAAAAAAAACAAATCAATACCAAAATATACAGATACAAACTACAAACCTCCATAATCCACAAGAAGCCTCGCAATCTCTAGCTGATTGGCTAACACAGCATCGTGAAGAGGAGTTATACCATCTTGACTTTTTGCAAAAATGTTTACCTTCATTAGACTAGAATTTTCTAGGTTAACAAAAAAGAAGTAAATATTCATTAATGACAATACTTGCCAACTGTAACTGACACAGACTTACAACATAAAAAGTTCTTTCATCTCAGTTATGTCATTGTCATGACACCTCAGAGTTGTATCACTGCACAACATAACACTATCTTTTATCCATTATAATATACATCATATGATCCTTTACAGAAGTGTATCAAAAATAAGTAAAAATCAACTAGTTTCTTATCTAAATTGTATCACTGTTATAATGTATGTAATAAATTACTTTACAGAACTGTACCATAGGTCAGTAAAAACTGCTAGTTGTTTGGTTGGTTGGTTGTTTGGCATTTTTTTGGTGCAAAGCTACATGGCGCTCTGTGCCAAACAAGCAGTAAAATGAATTGAGTTAAAAGTTAACAATGTGCAAAAAATCTGATAAAAGACTCAAATAGAATTAAAAAGACCAATGGCTCATAAAAATACAATCAAGTTGGACAGTGTCACCATCGCCAATGACACAGTACAATGTCAAGGCTAAACCCTACGAAAACGCGTCTAAAATGGTGCCGTCTCACAGATTTGCAACAGTAGGAGGAAGCTGTGTAGTGATAGCATTGATCTTGATACTGAAAGTGAGACACTCAAGACACAGCCTTGAATGACTCCAATTTCCTGTGTGAAAGAATGGGAAAGTGTTGAGCCTATATGGCCTTGGAATCGCCTGTTGGGTTAAAAGTTCTTAATAAAAATGGGTAGATGGCCATGCAACCCATATGAGTGGAGGCCCTGCAAAATGCCGTACCTCCATGTAGTGTCATAAGCCTTCTTAACATCAAAGAAAACAGACATGAGATGTTTCCTCTTGAGAAAGGCTTCCCTAATCGTGGTTTGAAGTCGAATCAGGTGGTCCACGGAAGAAAGCTGTTAATGGAACCCACATTGGGCGAGAGATTTTTTTATTTGAGGAACCAAACAAGATGAGCATTAACCATACTCTCTAAGACCTTACAGAGACAGCTAGTCAATACAATTGGATGATAATTAGAATGAATCTTGGGATCCTACCCAGGCTTAGAGAAAGGAAGAACAATAGCCTGGAACCAAGCATTAGGAAACACGTTCTCCTACCAGATCCAGTTAAAGACAACCAGAAGAAGAGCAAAAGAGAAGAAAGATGGTGCAGCATCTCATAGTGAATGTCACAGGATCTGACCGATGTATTGCTAGACTGATGAAGAGCAAGCTTCAATTCTACCAGTGTAAAGGGGTGATTATAATCGTAAAGACAATCAGCCCGAAAGGAAAGAGGTGATCGCACTGCCCGAGACTTGATGGCCAAGAAGGTGGGGAAAGAAGTGCTGGATGCACAAGAAAAGCTCTTGCTGAAAATATTGGCGATGCTCTGTACATCAGCAACTTCCTGGCCATTGGAGAGCAAGATGGAAAGCATATCTCCCATTGACCCTCCGAAGCTTGTCTCACATGACTTTGGAACTGGTGGTATTAGAGATGATAGCTGTAAACTTAATCCAAGATTCCTTTTGGCTTTGATGTGGTTGGAAATAGTAGGATACCTGCAAAAGGTATCCCAGGTCCGTTTATAAGCCTTTCATGCCTGCTGGCAGGCTAAAGACCACCATGGACGAGGATACTGTGGGAAACGTGTTGCAGTTTTAGGTATAGAACAAACAGCTGCTTGAATGATGCAGTTATTCAGTTATTGCTACCACACAGTCGTTAATAGATTGAAGATTAATGAAAGCAGGATCGAGTTCCGAAAGAGAGCCAGTTGGCTTGGTCCACATTCCACTATGGCCCTCAGGTCAGGTGGTCTCCCTCAAAACAATAGGAAAATGATGAATGCCACATGGCTATCAACTATCAACCTTTCAAGAAAAATGAGAGCATAGGGAAGGAGAGCAGATAGATAGATAGATCAATAGCAGTAAACGACTGACTAGGTGCATGAAAAAAAGTAAAGGAACCAGTACTGAAAAGACAAAGGTTGTGATCCAAGAGCATACGCTCTACAGAACGATCCTTCTTATCAATATCAGCACCACTCTAGGGCGGATTGTGTGACCATTAAAGCTTCCTAGGATTACAAAGGGAGATGGCAACTACTCTATGAGAGCATCAAGGTCTGATTAATTGCAAGTCTCTCCATGAAACAGGTAGTGAGAACAAAGAGTGATGGTACAACCCAAAGAAACACAGATGGCTACAGCCTCCAAGGGTGTATCGAGTGGCACAGACAAGGTGAGCAGGCACTGGTCGACCAGCAGTGCCACCCCTCTATGCACTCGTCCATCACACAACCTGTCATTCCTGTATAAAGAAAGCTGCCGAAAGGTGACTATATCAGCAGATTTCAGGAATGTTTCCTGTAAGGAAAGACACACGGGATGATAGGAGTCGATCAAGGCTTTAATGTCGTCCAGATTAGAATGAAAACCTCAACAGTTCCATTACTTAGGTGGAGGAGAACTGGACAGAGAACCCTTCTGTTTATGACCATACCATTTTTCTTTACTAGAAGGAGGTTCTATTGACCTCCATGAATCCTGCCTTGGTCAAGTGGGCAGATCTCTGTCATTAGACTTAGAATCCAGCAACTGAGGGCGTTAACAAATAATTGTTGTGCATCTTGGGGCTGAATCCGAGTGGTCACTGGAAGGAATGGTGGGGACAGAGATAGGAGTAGATGTGGACTTGTGAACTCATTTATCCATAGAGGGCAAAAGATACTTCACATGATGCAAAAAAGACTGATGGAGGCACAAAAAGCTCTGATTGCACACCCACTGTAGAAGTGGAATGGAGTGTAGCAGTATATGTCCATGACTGGGGACAACAACTTTCAAGCCTCAAGATAAGAAATGCTGTTAACCATTTTTAAATGCTGTATCTCTTACTGCTCCACCCACTTAGGGTAAGGTCTATAGTAAGAAGGGTGGGAACCACTACAATTAACACAGTGAGGGTCCATTCACACTCATAGGCTTCATGGTCTTTGCCACCACATCACAGAACCATGACAAGATGCCTTAGAATGACCAATCTGTTGACACTGAGAGGGTTGGGAATATATGGCCATACCTTACAGTTCAGATAACCTGTACTGACAGTGGCAGGTGGATGTGGCAATGTAAAAGTCAAAATAAAAACATTGGTAGGCAGCATAATTCCTTCTTTACTGGCTGAAGAAACCAGCGAGGATCCTAGACTCAGGAAAGTTCTTCAAATCCCTCTCAACAATAACTCCTCATGAGGAATTCAAAGTAGCACGGGGAATAATCTCAATGGGTATATCCCCAATTGCCTTTGAATTAAGGAGTTCACTGTGTTTGGTGTAGATGTTTGCATAAAGATGTCCCCACAATGTAGCTTCTTAAATGACTTTGGAGAGCCAGCATGCCCCTCTAATTCATTCTGAATAAATAAGGGAGACATTTGCCCTAAAGCTTGGTCTGACAAGGAATGAAAGATCAAAAAACAAGGTACAAGTTCAGAATGGATTGAAGACTGCTGGTCAGTCTTCAAGGTGTGGTTGTTTACCAATTAATTGTTTTTTTTACCTTTTTTTTGAGGATTTGGGGATCCATAATGAAAGGATAAAGATTCAGTGCTTACTCACCCCACCCATTATGGGGTCCTACAAGGGGTTGCACTACAATGCCAAACAAGGACACTGCAGCAACATCAGGGCTTTGTGAGCACTATAACCCAAACACCAGCATCAGACACAATGTCCACAACACCTGTTGAGAACTGTCTGCAGGAATTCAAGGCCAAGGTGGTGTGTTGCAGTGCCCCAGACACCACTCAACCACCAGGATCCTCTTCTCCCCTTCATGGGTCACCATGCATGGAAAACATGTGGGTGGATGTTCAGATCCCAGAGGAGGTAACTGAAAATACAGAACCTTCCCTAGGTGGTCCCCTCACCACGTACAGGAATCCACCTTGAGGGGAAAAAAAGCCCAGCTAATCCTTTGTTTAACTTGTATCACTGTTGTATATTTTATATTCCTTTTATAAAAATATATCACAAGTAAGTAAAAATAACTAATTTGTTATCTAACTTTTATCACCAGTGTATGTTGTAAGTTCCTTTATATAACTGTACAAATATCTAGTTTTTATCACTGCTATAATTGTATGTCATGAGATGCATTATAAAACTGTACCTCAGGTTGGTACAGTTAGTTTCTTACTTAACTTGTATCACTGTCATATGATCCTTTCGATACTCTATCAACCATATGACCATTTTGTTTTTTATCTACCTTAAGAGATATCAGTGTCCAGTTAAAAAAAAACAAAAAAAACATAAGTGTTCATAAATGAATATCTGGTCACTTCAGGTCAATTTTACTTAATCTGAAAATAATTTACATTTAAATTTTTTTTATATGAAGAGACATCATAAGCATCAATTACTGCATACCTGAGGAGACATAACTGGTTAGTAATTCTTTGGGCTGCCAATTCAAGAGTTCTTTTACACAATTCACATGGCCATGAATACAAGCTTCATGTAGCGGGGTCCACCCAGCATTGTCCTGAGCATTGATTATAATCCCTGGGACTGCCAAGAGTTTTTTCAGTTGGTCATATTTGTTGTATATACACGCAGTGTGAAGAGGGGTTTCACCTGTCAGTGTAAAGAAAAATTAGCATCTGAAAGAAGCAGGAGACTAATAAAAAATTTTAAACTTAGTTACCAGAATAATAAATAGACAAAAGTCTATGCAAACTTCAAAATTAACTATGTGTCAACAGAACAATAAGAGATAAAGACAAAATACTGTACTAAACATGGTACTAACCAACATTGTGCTAAATGCAGTACTAAGTAATAGTCTGAACTAAATAGAGTAATAAGTAACAGACAATACAAAACTACATTAAACTGTGTCAAGTTTGGTGCTAATTGGTCAAGAAATGTGGAAATATATAAGGAAAAGACAGACAGAGACACACACACACACACACACATTGACATTTATTTATATAGATTAGATGGGAATTCACCACCACCCTCATAACCTTCCTCATGTCATCCTGTATCACAGTGTTAAATTGTGCTGATTTAGTAGTTTTTCTCCTCTCCCCTCATGACCTTCCTTATGCATATCCTGTATTACTGTGTCAAGTTTGATACTGATTAATTAAGAAATGTGGAAATATATAAGGAACAGACAGACACACGCATTGACATTTATTTATATAGATTAGATAGGAATCTACCATCATCACCCTCATAACCTTCCTCATGTCATCCTGTATCACTGTGTTAAATTGAGCTGATTTGGCAGTTTTTCCAAAATTAGATGGGGGGTACAACTCCTCTCTCCTCATGACCTTCCTCATATCCTGTATTACTGTGTCAAGTTTGATGCTGATTAATCAAGAAATGTGTAAAGAACAGATACATACACAAACACATATTGACATTTATGTAGATTAATTAATTAACTGAGCAGCAAGTTTCATTACTAACATAGATATAGTATGTACCATATAAAAGCTATACTAACATATTAGGAAAGTGACAGGCAAGAATGTTAACAGAATGATAAAGATAGACATGAAAAACCCTATAATAAAATCAAAAATAAAGTTAATCATGATAAAAAAGGAAACATCAAATTCTGGCAAGTTTTCATGGATTTGCTGCCATGATACTGATCTGTGGCATCAAATTTACCAGTCTCAAGGCAGCAAATCCATGGTAATGAACTAGAATATGATTCAGCAACTACCTCCAAAAATATTCAAAGGACAATATCAAATTTAACAGAATAGTAAAAGATACACAAACTACATTAAACTGAACAAAGTAATAGATGATAGACAAAACATCACATGAAAGTTAACAGAGTATTAAGTTAAAGACAACACTAAAACTACATTAAACTGAACAAAGTAATAGATGATAGACAAAACATCACATGAAAGTTAACAGAGTATTAAGTTAAAGACAACACTAAAACTACATTAAACTGAACAAAGTAATAGATGATAGACAAAACATCACATGAAAGTTAACAGAGTATTAAGTTAAAGACAACACTAAAACTATCTAACTTGATATTTTTTTTTATTTTCTTTTATATGAGGGCAAATGACATCAAGTATAAAAAAAAATCTTACTAAACCACCTACAAAACTATAAACGAATTGTTCAAACTGAGACATTTATTTTGTATAAACAAAAAATATAAATTGTTACCCTAATTTACAGTTTTGCTATCTCTCAACTATAATTTTTAGTTGGAAGAGTATAAATACTCAAACTTGCCAAAAGTGTAACTAAAATTTCATGTTACATACCTAAAACCTAAGGTCTCTCTATAACTGTTTATATATGGTGCATTTTGAAAGGTGGTGATGCCAAAAACTGTAAAATTGAATTGACTGCATATTTGTTTTACAACTTAGAAGCTTATAAAGCTAACAAAATAATAAATCAAATTCTGAAAACTGGGGTCATTTTCTTCTTTCCAACCTATATTCTGTGCATCTCCTTTCCTTCCTTACACAGATTGTAAATTTCTAAACTTTTAGTCAAAAGCCTTCCTTGAATACATGCTTTCAGAATAATCTAAGTGCATCATTTTGTTTTGTATGCTGCATAAAAGTAATTAAATAATTTTTACTAGTTACCCTGCTTGTTTGTTTATTTTGTTGAAGTAATTATTTTGACAACTTTTTCTATTTTTCCAAACCTCCTGCTTGTAATTTGAAACTATGAAATTTCAAAGTGGTCTTTGCCCTGGAATAAATTAGATTAACTCTGACTATGGGTGTGTTGAACCTACTACATAACCACCAAAGTAACCATGAGGTTACTAATATACAACTTTTGACTTTTGTACCTAAAAAATAAGATGTTTAGTTAAGTATTAAATAGGTATTTGCTTGTGAATCTTTGCTTTTGGAATGATAACTATCCAACATACAAAGTAATTTTGATTTTAATATTAAAAATACTTTCCTTCATCTGAAAGTTATCAAATTTCATTTGTGTAATCTCTAAGATTTTCAAAATAAATAGTAAATGTTTTTTCCAGGAAAACTTTATTTCATCCATTATCTTCTTTACCCTAACTCTATACAGGGTTTGCCAATTTGACAAACCTCATGACCATTAAAAATTAGGAATTCTAAATTAACCTTTTTTCTTTCTAGAATGATTGTAAATTGTAACATGAAACCACAATTGTTTATACAAAATAGCTTAAATCTTGTAACAGTATACAACTATATATACTTGTTAATTTTTTTGTTTTATTGACTTTTGAACCATGTCGAACTAACAATCATGCCTAAAAATTGTAAATCATGCTGCACACATGCTGCTCACATTACCATATCAAATAACATAAAACTGGCCTACAAAGTACAAATGTTTTACTCTTCTTAGTCTTAGTACTGGCATACCTGTAAAATTCAGTGACATTTTGGTAATAATACATTACATTTATAGATATATATATATTATTACTATTTACAAATAAATTCTTAAGTTTCAGTTATTTTTATTAAAAACAGAACAGTAAATAAAAAATATATAGAAAACAATGATCTCTACTGCTTATGATGTTCCAAAGTTTTGTGTACTTGAGCATTGTACTAGCTAAGCCTTGTAAAAAACATTTTTTGCAGTTTTTATAATATGCATTTTGGAATAATATAAAATTATAAATTACAATACCAATACCACAAAAAAATCCACTGCAATTTATCAGGCTTCCTAACTAAACTATATTTGGGTCTAAAAGATCTCATTTCTGATCAGAATATTGCCCTGATCATCACGCTTCAAACTCTCCACGGGTTATAGCAGCTTTAACCATGTAGAAACTTTAGTATGAGAATTTTCAATTGGTTATAAACATGTACTTAAGAGAAGTAGGTGTAGGTAAACAAGTATCTTCAAATGATGAAGTGATGGGTGGAACCACTATGGTGAGTTTGCTAAATATAATATCTCAACAAACATAAAAAGTAGGGGGTTCTTATTTTATATTTTAGCTTGCTAATATTGGTAATTTGAGTTCCTAGTTTATTAAAAATTGTAGACATTTTATGATGCCCACAATACAATTTGAGCATATGAAGAAGACAGTGTACCATACGACACACAAAAAAATTAATATTTAGAAATTTGTTTTAAATATTTACTTTAGAACTAAGAAATTAATTAATGTATAATACTAAAATCTGAATTACAAACTACAGTTTAATTCCAAATTTATGGACATAAATTCATAAAATGTAATAAAATGTCCTCTGTCCCCTACCCATACGGAAAGGGTTAACAGGTAGTCTTTTTGGAACAGCTGTACATAATTTCTAAAATAAAAATAAAACTTTTTTTTCAATGAGATATAGTAAAATAAAAACTTTATTTTTTATTAGTTTTAATAATATGCAAGGTATTTTAAAGCAAAACTTATTTTGATAAAGTGGGCTAACGTGTGACACCATTAAGCCTACGATGATTGTGTTATTGCTAATAAATTTGTTTGTGAAATGTAGCCTTCAGGTAAATGGTTATTGGTGTGTTGAAACTTGGCATAATAAACAGTAATGTTACGTACTGGTTTTTTTTTCATCATAAATTGTAAATTCACCAAAACATTTTAACTTTGGCTCAGAAACATTCAACAACTGTCATTCTGTTAGGATTGAAGTGTCTGTGTTACAGATGTAGTCATATTTATATGATGGTAAATCTAGAATTAATTCCACTGACTGGAGAGAATTTAACAATTATTTAACAAACAAGAGATTACACTAAACTTAACATATCTAACACTAACTTAAATATATTATTCCATGATCATTTCATCTATGCTTGTTATGTATCATTGAATTATTACTTATAATTGCAAAACGTTAATCATGTATTGTTTAATAAAGATAAGCCAGGTAGTAAGTTAAAGAGTCACAGTTTGCTTAGATGTTACCTTGCTAAATTTCAATATTATTGGTCATGCTATTCACAGATTGATACATTATCAGAATATACATAACATTTTTAACACACAGAAGAAACATGTTCGATTTTATAAAATGAAATATTCCTTAACAAGTACACTTTTCATAGGTCTAATAAATTGTGTGTGAAATATGTCTTCCAGGTACATAGTTATGAACGTGTTGCATAACAGCATAGCAAATACCCATATTTCATAACAGTTTATACTTCATTAAAAAAAGTCAGTGAATTTTATATTTTTTACAAGCCTGGAAAATACCAAATATTTCTGAAATATGATATGAAATAAAAAGCTCAACAGACCTGGGTAGAATTGTTAGGCTTTACTGAAATAAACTGTTCTTTTTTTTTAACATTTTTCAAATCTTTCCTATAAAAGTATGTCAATAACATAACACAACCAGGATATATGTGTTCCATCTTTGACTACTGACATGAGGACCATTTTATTAAAGCAATAAAATTTGTAAGATCAAAATAACTTGTTTAATGGAAACAGTCTGTATTTAAGTAATAACTTTAGACTTTTACAGTGTAATAAAATGATCCTTCATGTCCTAGTTTTAGTAAAATAAGATGAAGTCTTTGTACTATTTAGATGGGAACTTCCTACTGTTTATGTAATATATTACATCTGCCTTCGTACTCCATGACAATTATAGGCAAACCAAAGGATTAATGAATATAAAACAGTTTCTGCTAAAAAAAACTTGCAAACTGATGTGCTAAATGCACCTGTATGTGATTCTATGGCATTAAGATTACTGCCACGGGTATCCTTTACTGCACATGACTCAAAGTTTTAGTCTTACATTCAAAATTACATTAAACTACTTTGTTTATGTTGTACCAATTAGTATAGCATAAAATCGTAGCTAATAATTCATATTTCAATAGTATACAAGTTTTAAGTTCTTAATTCTATAAGGCAATATTTTAAAAAAATCCTGAATTTCCCCTAGTGTGATACAAGTGACACATTTTCTCTAGGTATCTTCTCTATTTTATCCACCTCTCATCAAAAAGAATGAAATTAAATGTAAATTACTCAATATAAAATCATCATTGCTCAGACAAACTAAAATTTTTATAACCTTCAATTTCAGACCACCTCCTGCCAAATCCTTTCTTTCAGGATTTGTTAATAGTTCTCTCTTGAGTTTAATTATATATTACCTATAACAAATAGAAAGTAAAGGTTTTTCTCTATCAAATGATGTATTGTATAACATTGTGTTCTGAACAGATAATCATCTGTGTCACTCAGAGTTCAAGATCCATTCCTTTGGAAAAACTAACGACTAGCTAGGATGAATTTGTAATGGCTCTTATCGGATAGTTTGAAAGCCAGAAAATTTTTGAGTTAGGGAAAAATTGTCTACTTTTTGCATGTTATTAGTCTGTTTTTTAGTGCATTATTTAATTAAATAAAATTATTTAGTGCATTACTATCATTAGTATAAAAAAGGAGGGTTAAGTGTCACCGACAATTGACAGCAAGAAAATGGATTTGGTATGTACTTTATTTCTTGTCTTTTATGTTTATTCTTTATTTATTGTTATAAAAGTAATTGAAACGTAAAAATAGGGATATTTTTAGATTAGCTAATATTAAATTAGGTAAAATAAATAATAATATAATATATAAAATATTTCATGCAAGCAGCTCGTATGTAATGTAGTTCGTTAGCATAAAGTGATCTGCACATTCCCCGAGTAATTTAAAACTTACAATGGCATGAATAATAGTTAGACACAGTTCAAAGGGCAATAAAACAATAAAATTTAATAATAATCTATTTATAATTTAATTATAAATAGATGTATACCGATAAACGATTGTAGTTTCCTGTTACAATTTAAAGTCATTCTAGAAAGAAAAAAAGGTATGTTATATTTATTTAATTTTTTTTTTTTGGTGGTTATGAGATAAGGTAGAGAAAATAACAGATAAAATATAAAGTTTTACTGAAAAAAAAACGTTTGAAATGTATTTAGGAGGTTTTAGGAATTACACAAAAAAAAATTCAAAATTTTTGAGATGAAGAAAAGTATTTTTAATCTTAAGATTAAAATTACTTTGCACACAGACTATTCAAAACAACTACTAAATATATTCATGGGCAAATCTTTATTTTAGTTTATTCAAAATACTTGACTAAAAATGTGATTTTTTGTATGTAAAAGACTTATAATGTTAACTGAAAGACTGCCAAATTTTGTGAAGATATACACATGTTATTGAAAGTTAGAAGTATTAAGTCTATAAGAGACTTTAAACGAATACAGAAAGGTCATGAGGTCAGTCAGATTGACCAAGCCCGTGTTGAGAGAGTTCATGGTAACTTTTTTTTCGACATTTGTGTCCTACAAGTATCCACTGAATTACACATAATTCACCAAGTTTTTCTGTTTTTTATCTGTAAAATGAAATCCCCTGATGTTCCCAGGAACAAAAAATATAAAATTCACTGACTTTTCAGCTTTCCTAATCCATGGGAACCATGGACAGACACAAGATTATAGGTGAATAGTCATGTGCAATTTGAAGTATGATTTATATCAGTCTTTTAGTATGATTTCATTTTCTGTCATTTCATCTTGAAAAAATGTTTTAAGTTTGTACATTTCCAAATGTGAGACATTTTGTTTTGAAGCTAAGTATCACTTGTCTGTTGTGTTTCAGGTGACTTGTTACTTTTTCATGACTCCTTCGAAATCTTGTAAGATGTTAGACAAGTCTGAAACCAAACAAACAGTCAAGAAGGAAAACAAAGAAAAAGGAAGGTACATTCTTTTTTGTGCTTTATATATTCTGACAAACTTGTTCACTTTGTTTGCTAGCTAATAAAACTAATTTTTTATACTTTTTTCAGGAGCTTACCTGTGCAGCCAAACATTACTAAAAAAGATGGTTCTCTGTTAACCATATCAGAGGTGAATAGAAGAAATCATAAAGGTTAGTCCTGATTTACATTGTATTGTTTGGTTAAGTCATAATTAAATTGTACCCACAACATAGAGGTATTGTGTCAAAAAAATTGATTCTATAGTTTATTAACAAAAATGTTATGCAGCAAAAATATTAATACATTATGCTCTTCTGTATAAAATTGCTAGTACTTTTAACGTACTTTAAAAAGTCCAACACTTTTAGGTATGAAAATACAGTTGTCAGATTTGATAGCTTGAACACAAATTATTTACCATGGCAACAAAGTAAGCATATGTAACACCTTACATACCAATATTTTTACTTTGTTCAATGCTTTACAATATCAAACAGAATGAATGAAAATACCTAGAAACATATATAATAAATTCAAAATAAAACAAATTAGAACTGAAAAAAATCTTACCAATTAATAAAACAACCTTTGTTTTCCTGAAGAAGAATAGTCAACTATTTGAAAGCGCTCAAG
>NW_013666485.1:57071-63137 GCF_000517525.1 Limulus polyphemus
AGTCTATTACACTTTATATGTGATCCTTTGTGCTAACTCTTTTATCAAAATAAAACAACCTAGATACTTGTTACTAGAATTTATTAACAACAGATTTACTGCATTCAGTATATAAATATATAGCTTGTATACATATACACAAACTATATACAAATGTCTCGCATTTTTCACTTTTAAGACAGCCATTTAATTATAATGAAAATGTAATATTAACAAAGGGTTAAAACCAGAGTTGGGCAAAAATTACATAAGATATAATCCATAAAATTACTTAAGATATACAAACCAAAGAGTGTGAAAGAATAGTTGTATTTGGCAAACTATTGATAAAACCTTGAAAACATAGAACATAATTTAAGGAAGTTATGTTCATTTTCCATATATTTTCATGTAAAAAACAACAACAAAAGTTAATGAAATCTGCTTAGTTGAAACTTTGGTTAAAATTAAACTAACTACATGTTAAATGTTTTGATAATATAACAGAAACATTGCAGTACAAGTATCAGTTTCTCAGGAGTAATGTTATTAATTTATACGCAGTCCACCATATGGTAACAAAGTGAGAGTGAAAGACAGTGCCATGTTCATAACATGCAAAGTTACAAATCACAATTGTAGTATTCATCTATTATCTATTTTATATTACAATTTTTTTTAAATCCAAACCTATACTCACTATTTTTCTCAAAGACAATGAACTTTTAAGGTTCCCCATTACGCACACAAATTCTTGACTATTCTGTAGTAGAGCCTCACAAACATACAGTTTTAGCCACAATGGTTGGATACTTGACAAAAAGACCTGGAGAGTGTCCACATCTGCTAACACAATGGGACAACTGGATACTAAGGATGACACAAAACGAAGACACTGGGGACCAATACTGAAGCTTTTCTGATAAGACTTAGTCTCAGCAAAATGCACACACTCAGCAACAATGCCAACAAGTTCATGTATTAACAGCAAAGGTTTCATCTAGTAAGATTTGAAACATTTTAGTTAACTTCTACAAAGAAAAAACTAATCATGGAAAAACTTTTAGATAATATTTATAAGAAAAAAAATTACCGTCAGATCTTATTAAAACATGAAACATAACTTTTCAGAAAATTTCCTATTTTGTTTCAATTATTCCTCAAAAAATATGAACTTAATTCCCAATAAATCTTTCAAATAAATATTATCAAAACAAAAGGAAAAATAGATTCTACTTCAAAATACTACATAATAAGAGTAAAAACAAAGTGATACTTTTTTTTTAGCTAAACTCCACAGTGATAATGCACAGTCTAAGCCACAATACAAAGTACTTCAAATTATTCAGTATCCTTCTGTAGCTGGAAAGCTAACAGGCTGTACATAATGTGAATACAGAAACAAACTATGTACTCTATAAGTAAGCTATAATCTTAAAACACATGACCTAAGCAACATATACAGATGAATGTGAGGAAAATTATATAAACCTGTTTAGGGATGCATGGGATTTTTCCAATTTCTATTTAATATTATTTGAAGAAAATTGTTTGTCATCATCACTGAATAATTTTCTTTTTAATGTTTATATCGAATGAGAAGAATCATGAAAAATTTTTAAATAACTAATTTTTCACATGCGGATTACAGCGGATATGCTTATTAAAGAAACTAATAAACCATACCTGTCTGTCACCTTCCCTTTTAATCAACAAGCTGGCAGCCAATAGGGAGAAGAGTTCACAACAAACAGCATTCATACTTCCAACAAAAGGAAGCCTACCAGGCCAAATCATCTGGGCAATAAGAGGTTGCTTTTTATGAATAGTGATGTCTTTATGTGGATCAATGGACCTAGAATTTAACAGAAATGAGTGAAATTTACAAGAACTATTAAAAGAAAAAAAAACTAAGAAATTAGACAAAAGAACCTGTGGAGAAAACTGTCAAAACAAGAACAAATATTTAAGAAATGAACAAACAAAACAAAAGAGCCAATGAAATGTAACATGAACAGAAAAACACAGATTTAGTTGAAAAATTAATTATAGAAACAAGACAAAGGAGTTTAGCTGTCAAAAAGTGTACAAAAGACCTCAGAGGAAGAAAATTGTAGAAACATGAAAACTGAAACAAAAGACAAAACAGCAAATACAAAAAAGTTGTAGGAACAAAACAAAGGACCTAGTGATAAAAAAAAAATGTTGAAACAATACAAAAAGACATTGGAAGAAAAACTGACAAAACAAAACTGAGGAGCCAGTAGAAGAAAGATGAAAAAATGAGACAAAGAAACCAATGGAAAAAAAAATTGTAGAAAGAAAATGAGATTCACTGAAAAAAAAAAGCTGAAGAAACAAGACGATTGAGTAGAAGAAAAAGCTAAAGAAATGAGGCAAACGAACCAGTGCCAAAAAATAAAAACAGTAGAAACAATACTGGAAGAAAGCTAAAAAGAACATAAAGCAGCAAGTGGAAAAAATGTAGAAATGAGACATAGGAACCTTTGGAAGATGTCTGAAGAAATAAGACACAGGAACCTTTGGAAGAAAATTGCAGACACATAACAAATGAACTTTTTGACAAAAGCGCAGATCTCCCAATGGTCCACTGTAGAAATTAAGGTATTTTAAAATTTCCTTTTTCTAACAATATAGAGAATATTGTGGTTTCATCAACTAAAATACAGAGTTAAATATAAAAAATATATATATATATGTCTAAATATAAATGTGAATTTTTGTGAATAAATCTATTGTTTTGCATGTGATGACAGAGATTATGCCACATAAGTTCTGGTAATGAAGTACAAATTATTTTCCTACATCAAAAATTCTGCAAAACTGATACACCAACATGAGTAAATATGGTATAAATATCATGACTACAGTATAAAACATTTTGAAGCAATGTTTGTGGTTAAAATAAAAGTTACTTCAAATTTATAGTTTGTTTTTTTTGCCTATTTTAAGGTAATAATAAAAGAAATAAAGAATAAGAAAGAAAATGAAGGTTTTTGTAATATCTGTATGTTTCACCATGAGGCCTGAAATTGTCAAAACAAGACAACAGAATAAACAGAAGAAAAAGTGAGGAAAAGGAACTAGCAGAAGAAAACTGTAGAAAGAAAGAAAAGGAGCCAGTGTAAGAAAACTAAAAGAAAAATACAAGACAAAAGAAGCTTGTTTGTTAGCTTTAGACAGCAGCACCCTCCATTAACTCTTGGACTACTCTTTATCAATAAATAGTGGGATTGACCATCACATTATAACACAGTCATGGCTGAAAGAGTAAGCATGATCAGTACAAGATTTTCAATCCCATGACTCACAGATTGCAAGTTGAATCCATCACCATGTCATGCCAACCCTCAGCAAAAGAGTCATTAGACCAAAGCTGTAAAAGCAATGTAAAGAAAGACTATAGAATGAGAAAAAAGGAACCAATGGGATGAAAAAAAAACAGTAGTGCAAAAACAAAGGAGTCAACAAATGAAAATTTGTAGGGACAAATCAACAGAAGTTAACATAGAGGAACTGAAATCATAGATAGGTCTAAACGATACAATTAATTTTAATATCAAACACATAATATTATATAAGATGTCAGAACAACAAGTAATATTTTTGGTTCTTAATTCAATAAACAAATGTTTGTGTTTTGTCACTTATTTTCAAAGATAATACAATGAAGATTGTGGTTCTTAATTCAATAAACAAATGTTTGCATTTTGTCACTTATTTTGAAAGACAATAAAATGAAGATTGTGACATAAGTTAGTTTGTTCCAGATATTTGTGCAAAGTCACACAAGAGCTATTTGTGCTAACCATCCCCAGTTTCAAACTGATAGACTAGTCAACAAAACTCACTATCAACTATTGGGCTACTCTAACTGAAAAGTGGAATTGACCACCATTCTTATAATGCCCACAACTCCAAAGTGTAAAGCATGATTTTTTGGCATCTAGACATGAACTATGGATCCTCAGATTCACAGTTAGACATGTAACCAACTGGGCCATCCTGGCTCGTGACATAAAAGAGGAATTAAATATTATTAGCATTTGTTTCAAATGTATGTTATTAAGAATCTTAATCTACTAATACATTTCAACATAAAAAAATTCACTCCCAATTATTGTTATGAGCATCACACCAAGTTTATGTAAATAAAATATATAAATAGCATATGCTTTATCTTGAACTTTTCATATTTTTAACATTACTAATTTCATTCAAGTAGCCGATATTAAAATTTTACAAAACTACAATTTATACAATAATTAAAAAAATACCTTTTTAGAAATGCATCAAAGTTTTTCCGAATGAGATCCATCCATATAGTAAAGAGAAGACAGTTATTAAACTGTTCTATACGTGTTTCATCATTTCCATCTTGCAAAGCACAGCTTATAAAATAAGAACAATACCATTATTTATTCATGAAACCATTAAAATGAAAATTTAGAATTCAACATGTGATGTCTTGTAAGCTAATACATTTACAAATTCTTTTAACACTCAGTTATGATGAGAAAACTGTTTCAGAATTATTAGTGAGAGGTTTTTTTTTATTTGTTTCTCTAAAATACTCACATAAAAGACATGGATACCTAATAAACAGTGTGTTAATCCTTATGCTATGAGATAAGCATGGAAGACAAGTTTGGGTCTTTTAATCAAATGTACAAATGACAATAAGAACAATGTACCAAGTAAAATTTAAAAAAACATTAAAATGAGCTTTCATTTTGTTGTAACCTGTACTGGTTTCTTATATATGAACAGATTATTTTACAATCCAAACAGTTTGTGAACTTCCCTGTCTCATTTTCCCCCATGGCATCAGGTAAGTAGCAGAGCAAATAATCAACTAATTATTTGACAAGTCTGTGCATGTGTGTCTGCTTATAACTATGAAATTAGGCAGTGCTGAATGAAGCTTAACAATCACAGTCAATGACTGACAAAAATGTTTCTCAAGGGATTCTTCTATGCAACTTGGATAGAAAAAGGGAGACTATTAAACAGAAAAATGAAAAATTATACAACTAATTTTATATTTGAAGGAAAAAAAAACATTCTGAAATGTGGCCAAATTAAACTCGGAAAGTTGAAATGGAAAAAAAAAATTAGAAGTTTAACTGATAAGTATGTAGTTTAAATTTCTGGAAAGATTAGAAATCAATTATTGGTCAGGTTACTTATCAGTGATAAAATTGTTCATGCTTAAAATTTCTTCTATTGAGATATTATTAAGATCATTAGGAAATCCTTCTATTTCCCTTTGTTTATATTTTCATTATCAGTTTCAGGATGCTCTGATTATTGGTACTTATAAGTGGTTTAGCATATTACTGCATAATAGCACTACACGATACCAGACATTTCACGTAATACTAGTTATAGTAATCAATTATTCAAATAAATTTGTTTTATTCAACAATTGAATTGAAAACTCATATTCAGTTTCCAGAATGTTTTTCTAAAAGCCCTTGTATCTTTGCAAGAACCTTATACCATGGATATATACAAAATATGGTTATAGGGTTTTTATTCATTTCTACAAAATATGAGAGTTGCTTTAGATACAATAGAGTAAGTTATATAAGCACAGTTCGAAATTTACCAAAAAAATTCACAGTTACATTATATCTTTATACTAAACACAAATTCAGTATTAAGAAGCACTGACTTTTATTGTTTACCTTTTTTTAAAGTTGTTTTATGAGTAAAATATCAATTACTTATCTTTTTTAACTTAGAAGTATACCATATAAAAAGTTTATATATTTAGAACTAAAATGAATTTCAAAACATTACCTCTGAAATACTTTCCTTGTTGAGTTTGTGCTCATGCTCTCAACAAAACATAATTAAAATATTCTGTATGTCCTTTATGTATTGCTGAGGGTGCATCACTTACCCATAATATGTCACTCATCCACCTCCCACATGACTTACTGTGCAAGGATTTTATATAAGCCCTGCTATCCTGCAATAATTCAGATTTTATGTTTAGGATTAATCAAAGTAATACAAGTTATGAAAGTGAAATCTTGGAAGAATGTTGTTTTCATAATG
>NW_013666485.1:63965-81831 GCF_000517525.1 Limulus polyphemus
TATGGCTTTATGTGTATTAGTGATCAAGTGTGCCCAAAGCCACGGTATGTAATTTGTAGCCATGTCCTAGCAAGCAGCGGCCTCAAACTTTCTCTACTTCAGCACCACTTAGAAACTAGGCACTGCACACAACTCGACAAGTCTGATTTTTTGAAGCAAAGTTAATCATGTGAAAAAGTAACATTACCAGTTTTGTATCCAAAGAAAGTACTGAAAACTAAAATGCACTTGATGCATTGTATCGAGTGAGCTACCATGTAGCAAAAAGTTTCAGAAGATCATACCATAGCAGAGAGCTTGACTGATCCATGTATAAAATGTAGTTCAGTGCATGTTTGGAGAAAAGGTTGCAAAAAAAAGATCGACATGGTACCTTTATCCAATAATACTTCATCATGGAGAATTAATGACATGTCAAGTAATGTAGAGACCACAATTAAACAGTGTGTGAAAAATTGTCCATATTATGCTATACAGTTGTATGAATCAATTGATTGAAAGAATATACAAGATATCTTCCAATCTGGCTAATGCCAAGAAACTGAAATAGACTGGTTTCATTCCCTTGGCATCTGCATTAATGGGGCCAAATGAATGATAGGGATTTGTAGCTCCAGCAAAAACAGTTGAATCAAACATTTCTTGGACTCATTGCAATATCCATAGACAAGCTCTTGTGGCAAAATGCATGCCCGAGGGACTGATGTAAGTGCTGGACAATGCAGTGAAAATAGTGAATTTCTTAAAATCACAGCTAACAAATTATAAAATAGTTCAGGCACTTTGTGAAGAAACAGGTAATGTAAACAATTGTCTGTTGACCTATACTGAAGTTAGATGGCTCTCAAGAGGCAAAATCCTTGTGCACTTCTGACTAAGTTTAAGAAATGAGTACCTTCTGCTGGCAGAAAAAGCTACTACAGTTTTGTTACCATTTTCAACAACACACTTACGTAAGAAAACCAAATACAGAAGCAGACTCAATGCAGAACCAGACCCGAGACTATCTTTCTTCAGTGGTTTTAGACTTCCAAGAGCTAAGCAAGTCAAAGCAAGCACATCCATCACACTGAGTAGATTATAACTTCAAGACTCCACATGAGAAATTGAAAGGTGAGGAGGGTATTTTTTGCTGTTTTTAAAATCAAATAGACTGCTAGTGTTGTTTTTAAAATTAAGATGAATAACATGTTTAGGATTAATCAAAGTAATACAACTTATGAAAGTGAAATCTTGGAAGAATGTTGTTTTCATAATGTAATAAAATTAATAACGTAATGATAAATGATATCATAATAATAAATATTGTGTAATAAAAGTGTCATAAAAAAAAAGAGCAAATTTTATATTTCCAAAATCAATGTTTTTTTATAATTTATACCCAGATAAGGGAGAAAATACGTGGAAAATATTTATTTTTAGGATGGGGTTTGCAATATTTGGCATTTTTATAAAAAGGGTTCATGGGATGTTAAAGTTTGGGAACCACTGATCTAGAGTACAATATGGATTTTTAGGAGAATAAGTAAAACAGACCAGCATTATAGGGACTGAACCTATGAAAACTTAGAAAAAAAAAGGCATTTTTCTCAGCAGAGAAACCTTTGCCTTTGATGCCTTTCTTTTTGTTCAAAAAGGGAGTAAGTGAGGGTGGTAATGGTTTAATGTACCTGTAAAGCCAACAATGGGAACATAGATGGTGGCAACTCAGTCAAGTATTATTAATGAACATACTCCAAGGGCTGTATTTCCTCTTCATCCATAGCTAAAAAGGCAAATGAGTTATGAAACTGACTAAAGTAATAGATACTCAGGAAGAACTAAATAAAGACATAAGCTATTCTAAGAGTGGAACTCAGCAACTTGAGAACATCAAATGAGACAAAAAAATACAGATGATCCCCAACATGGTTAAAGCTAAGAAAGATAATGTGAACTGGCATCCCATTTCAGGTAGTTCTAATACAGGCCTCCAACAATGACTACTGCTGTCATCCTTTAAAATAAAGACTGCATTTTACAAAGTACAGAATGAAACTGACATAAATACAGGCTATTCGTAGCAAAATCTCTTTTATTAATGAGTTATATAACAATTGATAGAACCAAATATATATATTTCAAACCCAGTTATTGTTCCTTCATCTACAAAACAATTATGGGTTATTATTTTCACCTTGTAACTGAGAATATGCTTTAAAGAACACATTCCTTAAGCTCCCATCCATGATGTCTCTGAAGCAGCCACTTGCAGATTCTTTTGTTGAACTGAATTTTACATTTTGAATGAAGAGCAAACAATTCCATTTCTGTAAATATGTATTTTGTTACATGCAGAAATGTTAAAAAAAAAAGACCGTTATGGGCTATTACAGGCTCTTTGAGCACTTACACAGGTTTGAAAGGTTAAGCTCCTGAAAAACAGATTTTACAGGTTTGCTTGAAGGCCCGCTAATGCCAGGCAAGGACATGTAGAGGTAGGAAGGTACATGCTGAGGCATCATTAGTCATCAGATGACATCATCATTATGGGTACTGCTAACCTTCTAATTTCCAAGACTACAGATATTTAGAGATCTTGAGGCTGAAAAGACATTCAATGATACCCATCCATGGAAAGACAAATTTTTCATGATGACCAGATGAAGTGAAACCACATACATGCTGTACATACGATTGTTTCATTTTAGCCACGTGTCACAAATAAAAAAAAATAAATGAAAATACCCTTCCCTCTTTCACATGACTACACAGCTTTGGACTAGTGTAGATGTTCCTTAAGTGCATATCTTTACAATAAAGACAACAATAAGTTATATATATTATTATCTTTTCCCCACAGAAATCTCACCAGGAATGAATTTCCACTCATGATTTGATACCATGCACTCTTTGTTCATTTGCAAAAGACAATACCCTCTTATGAAGCCATGGTGCAGGGGATAGAAATGCATCAAGGACAAATGCAGAGGTTAATGAACATGCGAGAGTCCTGACTGACAAATCTAAGTAAACAAACAATTTCGTAAGTGAAGAGACTATATTATTTTATTTTTATAATTGCTATATATATATTAACATCCAACAATCCCAGATGTCCTAGAAATGTGTAACAGTGGGGTTGGACAGAAAAGAAAATAACTCGCTTGCTATGGATTCCATTTGACTTGGGGAGTGACCACATGCAGCAAAATGAATCCTGAAGCTGAAGAGACAGCAATGTGATGAAGATAAATTTGAATAAAAGTATCTAAATTCATCCATATGTAAGCTCATATGTGCTCTAAAGGGCACTGAGACCAGGAAGCTGAAGACATTACCAAATGGCAAATTTCATGAGATGTAACTCAAAATTCATACTGAAGGTGTCAGGTTTATCTTGACAGAAAATACAGACAAGCTGCAGAAGCCAATTTATTATAACATGGATGGAGTAAGATTCATCATAATGTATAAACAAACAGCCCCTCATTCTTTGGAATGAGAATCTGGGTTGATCAGGGTAACACAACAGGGGTAAAGCAATGGTTACTCCCTCTCCCAGCTAAAACCTATGGTAGGGAAGCTTTGGACAGAGATTTAGTTCCACCTAACTGGTGATATACACCATCAGTAGAGTTGTCTGTGTGAAGTAAAACACAGTGGTGGTATAACATGGGTAGAAACTTTTTAACCCATGTTGATGTGCCTAAAGCTTATAATGATTGATGTGAGAAAGGGATCCTTGGGGAGAAAAACAAGTCTGAAGGACAAAGTTACTCAAATACAGCAATTCAGCCCTTGAGAAATATGTATGAAAAGATCAATATCTGGTAAAGGTGGAAAGAAAAAAGGGGAACTTATAGTGGTAAACTCTCTTGATTGAGCCACATTTACAAGTAATCAGGAGAAAGGGAAAACCTCTGAGACAACGGGTCTGAGGATAGACTTCACTGAACTGCAAGATCCCATTGAAGATGTCTCATGTGAGCACAACCCAAGAGAAAACTTATTGACAGAAGCCATCATCATCAAATCAGAGAATATATTCTGGTAGATGGAAGAAAGGAAAGAGAGAGGCACACCCAAGATGCCATGGATTGTAAAGCCAAAGGAGACAGGTAAATAACTCCTTGAAAAGTTTACATCCAAAATCTCAGAGCCAAATATTGAGTAAGAACAAATTGAGAATTAGGCTATTGGATAATCCATCTCAGAAAGAAAGCTAATTGGATGGTTAATTAAATTAGTATGAGTCAATGACTGAATTGACAACTGAAAGAGAATAATCTTATTGTCAATATACTGATGAAAATTGATTGTGTGTGTGTGTGTGTGTGTGTGTGTGTGTAGAAGACAATCAAATACTTTGCCTACACATGTGAAGACATAAGATGCTGAAACCAGACTGAAATGGAGTGCAGTGAATTGATAAACAGCTCCCCAATGGTAAAAACTAAAAAAAATGTTGAGAAGACTGATGACTTGTGTCTTGTAAATAAATGTCACCTTTCATCATCCAAAAATCTTACAAAATCTTTCATAATACTCTTACAGTTTTCATCTGGATACTTGGAATTTCCAGATAATTAGAGACAGGAAAGATGTAATACCAGTCTACAATTTCCTGATTTCTTTGGCAGTATGAAAAGACAACAATAAATACCTTGGAAACTTGTTAAATATTTAAAATGTCCTGATCCAAAATTTTAATACAAATGTAATTGTATGTAAGAGCTGATAAAAATGGGTAGAAAAATTGAATTGGAGAATTGATGAATCCAAAGGTTCCACAGATAAAGAAAGGATATTATATGGCTCCCAAAAATATTGCAAAGAGGATATGCATAGAAAGGAAAAAATAAATGTGTGGGTCAAAAAGGCCCATCCAATTTGCTTCTATGCTATGAAACTTGAAAGGAGCAAAATTACTGAGAAGAATTCCAAGCAGAAGACTGGTAATACTAGAAGAAGAAGCAGGTAATGCACAAGGATGGCTCTGATTAACTGATTGTCAAAAGTAGGATTATGACCTGAAGTAATGTGTCAGTAAGTGTTGTGGAAAAAGAAACATGTAAAGCTCCTGAAAAAAAAAGAAGCTGGGGAAAGAGAATAGCTGACAGCTAATAAGTGAGCTAAGAAAGAAAGTTGTAAAATAAGCATAAGTAATGACCAAAGCTGGTGTAAGCTACACTGTGGAAGACCATGTGGACACTTACCTAAAAAAAAATCAAAAAATCTGGGGAGTCTAAACTTTAAAATAACAACTGAGCAGACCAAAGAAGTGAGAAATATGTGGCAAATGTTTTTTTTTGTAAATTACCTTTATTTCTAGATGCATCAACCATAACTCGATGGTCAGGAAGAGGAGGAAACAGAAATTCAAAAAAATAACCAAACATTAAACCCTCTCAGATGTAACATAAATAGGTTCAAGATGTAAAATGTTACATACTTGGGAAAACAAAGTTCAGCAGAAGTTGCATCTTGCTCTTCAGACAAAGTTGAAAAAACCTGTGCAAAATAACTTGTTGTTCATGAAAACAAAACAAAGAGAGTGGTAACCTATTAAATTGGCATCCAGAATAACATAATTCTGGCCAAAGATACCCATCACAAAAGACTCTGCATTAATGGCCCAAACACACTGGCTAATAAGGGCTGACAATGCCGCTACAGGGCCTTCCTGCACAACAGAACTGCTAAAATAAAGCTTCAAAAGAGGCAGAAAAGTTTCTATCATTAACAAGAGCATTAGAAGAATTAAGCTTTAATTGAAGTATTAGCTTCAGAAATAAAATGAACTTGCTGAAAAAAAATGATGAAAAGCATGACTGACAACAAAAAAATCTGAATTATAGTTGAAAAGTAGAGCTTATTTAAGATCCCATGATGCATGCACAATAAATCATGTGGAAGTTGGGAGAGTGAAGAATTACATGAAAGTGATGCATGCTCTGCAATGCATAAAAAGCAGTCAGAATATTTGAATCGCATGTTTTACTGACTATATGAATGCAAATCAACAAGACATTATTTAAGAGGTAAGACTACCCAATTTGAACTTGCTAATTAATATTTTGTTAGTTCTTAGGCTAAGATCATCTTACTTTAAGTTGAATTTAAGATATCAGAATTAAGCTTTTATTCAGCTGCTCTGTCTTTGCTACTTTAAGATGACAAAGATCATAATAATCCCAATTAAGGAGTATTTCTAGTAATATACACAAATAGCCAAGTTTTATGTTATTCTACATTACTTTTAGCCTCCAGTTAAAACTTTTCCTTATCAACTCCATTAGAAATTTAAGAAACTAACCTCACAATTGCATATAACAGTCTCCATGGTGATTCCTCTTGATGATCTTTCAGAGAGAAAGCTTTAAGGTAATAGGAAGACATTGTGTCAGTGACAGGAGGATGAAGAAAAAGAAGTTCTGACAACATCTGATATGCCAAAATTGCAATCTTTCTTTCTGTGGTTACCTATTTATAACAGATTATTTCAAAATCCAACATACAAATCTTTAGTATGCTACTACATATACAAGTGTTTTAATCTGAACACCCAAAGTTATGATGAAAAAACTTTTAAGAACTATTAGTGAAAGATTCTTTATTTGTCTAAAAAAAAAGAAATATCGATTTGTTTTAAATAGACAATGAAACAAAATTTTAGACTATCTCCCAGAGTTAAAAAAACAATAATTGAGGTTTGTGTTATGTCCGTCAAATTTTTTCTATTTGTTAAGTACCCATCCTAGGTTTAATGGTGTGTGTGTGTGTGTGTGTATATTTCATTTTGATCTGCCCCACATCATACAAATGTTGATATGATACAGTTGGCTATTTCTGTGGTAATATATACAATATTATGGTAGATGTAATTTCTTTAATATGATGATACTATTGAACTAATGTGGCCCTCTTAATGAGGTTTCTCCTACCACATTTTAAACCCCAAATACATTAAATTTTTTGGGACATTCAACAATATTTTTGGTACCAATTATAAGTTTAAATGTTTTACAGAATATCATAACCTTTTCAAAACTTTCATGTTTAGCTTCAATGTCTTAAAAACCACTATTGTATAAGAACCATTATTAGTTTTATCTCCTGTTAGTTTAAGCTCTTATTCCATATAGTTAATACAGGCTACAAAACAATTCCCCATACACTATAACATCATATCATTGCTATATTATCCATTGCTGTTGCTTCTTTTTCTAAGTCTTATTATTATTATTACTAAGTTTTCTTGAATATTATCATGTTTAGTTTTCAGCTGTTACTTAAGACCTAACTTTATTTGTTACTTCCTGTTGCCCACTCTGAGCATTTTACTATTCAAGTAATAGAGATTAAAATCAGGTTAGTTGTGATTAGATCCACCTTATAGTTAAATATATTATTTTTCTTTGAATTATCTTTAGCATGATTATATTTTAATTACCATAGCAACATTCTAGCTATTCTTTGTACAACTTAGGTATTCATTTAACTTATTATTTCATACTTTCATAAACATCAGTTTTTGTTTGCTGTACTCAGTACTGTTCTAATATTCAACTCTACAGCTAAACAGTAATATATCATAGTAATTTACACTCATGATCCACTATTGTAGCCATTTAATGGGTTTTCTTTGGTCACAAAACAATGCTGGGAAGTATACAGTTTTGCTTATACATAGTTATAATGATGTTAAGTTGTTCAGCAAACATTAAATCAAAAAGAATAGTTGAAGCTAACAACTAGTGTTTATAAATAAGGTGTACTCTATTTTTTCTTTAATGTTACTATCACTGATTAATGTATTTAATTTATAAATTTTTATCACAGAGACTATTTTGTATTGTTCGAATAATCTCCTAAGCTGGCTGAACCTTGCAAGATATTACTGGGTTTATATCATTTACATCCAGGGTATCCAACTGCTGAAACAATGCATTCTAATCTTTAGAAGTAACAATGTAAGAGTAGTATTTCTAATTAGCTATGCCCATTACTGTATGATTTTTATTTGTTAGCTAAATAATTAGTATGCTCTGATCAAAAGTTCATATTAATTATATAGGTAAAGATGCCTTACAGTAATAAAAGAAAGTCAAATCTAATGAATTAGAGGGCAGTGAGTAAGACTCCTAAAACCATAACAATGAATCTCAAGGGAAGCAGTCCGTCTTTCTGAAAGCATTATTGTTTGCAAAATATGCATACTATTGAATAAGATTATTTCATACACGTGAGTGCTCAATTACATATGTGTAAACTCTTCACCTGATGCACATTCTTTTTAATATGATTCAATAATACGCACTTAGTTTTATGACACAAGTTCCCATATTCAAAAGGTCACAATAAAAAAATAAGTACATTTTTCATCCTGACAATTCAGGTATCTATCAGATAGCAACAAAATAATTCAATATTTACACCCTATAAAACACATAATTACCTGTAAGATATTATACAAAATCACACTTATGCTCTGCAACTGTGGATACTTCTTTTTTGACACAACAGACTTCATAAAATTCAAAGCTTTCCCAAACTCATTTTCCTCAACACAAGATTCAAATATAGCAGTGTAGTTACCCGATAACTCACTACAAGAGAGACTTGAGACCTAAAATAATTTGTAAGATGAAACGTTTTAAAGATCAATTATTATATCAACATAAAACTATCAGCAACCTTAACATTACTAAGTAGTCACAAAAAAAAAAAAATTAATAATCTCCTGAATTATCAAATATAAAATTAAGTGTAATTTAAAATAATCATTTGAATAATGAGAAAATAAAAAAAGAGAGTAAGATCAATCAATTACAAGAAAAAAACTTAACTATTCCATATAGTTTATAGAGCTGGTTGCTTAACTTGATTAATCAATTACCAAATGTTAATACTGTAAGATGCTTAATAATATTGATCAATTTAATAGTAATTTGGTTGTTTTAAACAAGTATCATATGACTTTGACTTTTCATGGAAATTTATCGTCATCTTAGTTTATGCTTCAGGTTTAACTTGGAAGGCTATCTATAATTTTACAGTTTCATAAAACATTTAATAATTATAAAACTTTGTATTTTTTATCTTGATAAGGACATTTGTTTTGTACCCCCCCCCCCTTTATGTATTAATTGCATACTTAATTGAAAGAATCTCTTCAAAACAGAAAACATTTCTCATGATGTTTTCTTGATTAATGCACTTATGACAGTTTTTTTTTTATGATGGACTCAATGTTCTAGTTTCAAGGACTGCATTATGGAACGTTTTCTGTTAACTGGATTAATTAAAAAAGTAGTTGATTATTTTTGTGATACAAGTGATTTAATTGTATTAATCACCCAGTTTTATTGTCTACACACATCTGTATGAATTATTTAGTTTTACTAGTAACTTACCCGTGAAAATTCACAGAAGATAAAACTATACAAAATATTTTGTACACCATTTTAATAATCATTTATATGTTCTAATCAATTTTCAAACAACTCTACACATTCAATCCCGAGAAAACCCCAAAACTGTTCCTTGGAAAAAAATAGGGTCCCCTTATATTTATACACAAAATATAGAATCCTCAGAACTTTTAACTTCCTCATAAGACTTTAAGATGGAAAACTTGTGAAATGTTGTAACCTTAGCCATCTTTACTGAAAAAATTAAAGTTTTGCAATTTATGTAAGGCAGCTGGCACACATTTTTAGCTTTTAATTCCTGTCCATAATAATTTTCATGATAACTCATGGATCCAATTATGTGACCTCCCCAAATCCCCTTTGACTGCTAGAAGACTGATTGGCTCCTTATATGTTAATATCAATTCAACAAAATTGATTCAGTCATAACAGAAAGCCTCCAAAAACCCTTTTATTCCCCATTTTTGAAGTTCCATCATGACTTTTTCTACAATTTTCTTTGTTTATATTCTATACAAAATTTCATGTTGTTTTTGTCAAAAATTATTGGAGAGTTAAAAACTTATATGCACAGATACATACAATGGAGAAGTAGTATAAAGATGCAACGTGTCTATACACATTACAGTAAAAGCTTTACACAGCTATGTCCATGATCAATATCTTTAAACAATTACATCTACACTTCACAATTAAAACAAAAAAGTTTAGATAATAATAACACAAAAATACCCTGTAGAGCCTATAATTTTAAATTCAGTCTTAGACAACTCCAAAATACAATTCTGTAAACTTACTATTAAAACAAATATAAAATAAAGACCTAATCTAAAAAAGCCTACTCCAAAGTTTATAAACAATTATTTCTTAATGAAAGAAACTACATGTAAAAACCTACTCACTTTGTTAAAAACTTTATCTTCAAGCTTAGGTTTCAGTGCTCTGGTGGAACTCTCTAATGATGGAGAATGAGTAATTGGAACTTTCTGGCCCAATCTGGGTAAACTATTAATTGGTCTTTTATGGGGAATCACTATTGAACCCCTTTGAGCAGTGGTGAGATGATTTCGGTAATATGTCAATTTTTCATCATTAACAGAGTAAGACGTTTTACAAGGATTCTCAGAATTAACATTTTCAGCCACATAATCTTGTATCACATCTTTTCTTGTTTCTAAATTCTGAATATTAATAGAGTCAAACTTTGAAGGATATTTACTATCACAGCTTTCTACCTGAGGGAGACAGCCTAAAGAAATATTCTGTTTAGTTTTAACGTATTTTGGATAATCTAGAATTTTGCTGGAAGATCCTGGAGGTAATGTTTTCACATTATTTAAAGGAATATGATTCTTTTTATCATCATCTTTGTCTTCTGACACTGGTGACTGGAAACTGGTATTGAGGCTTTTCCTAATACTGGACTGCTGCTGTAAAGTGAAGTATCCTAACAAAGACTTTTGACTTTTCTTGGAGAGAGGAAGACCTTTTTTCTGATTTCCTGGTTTAGAAGTTTTCCCAACTGCACGCGACTTTGAGAATGTTGTACTATCCTCAGACTTTACTTGTTTGCACAATGCACTACCTGAGTAATCATTAGAACTTTTATGTTTATTCTTTTTGTTGTTTTCAGTTTTCTGACAATCAAGAAAGGGATAACTACGTTTTTTCAAACAATTGTGGTTTGTCACTGATTCGAAACTAGCTTCATTAAAAGATTTAGCTGATTTCTTTAGAAGTATTATGTGATACTTTTCATTATTTTGATAGTTATCAGCAGATAAATGTGATGACTTTAGTGGTGACAACAAAGGAATTAAATTTCCCTGAGTAATAAAAGAAGAAATAGGAGACTTCACAGTATCTTGTTTTTTCCCCTCACAACTGTCTCCTTCTTTTTGCAGTAAAATGCTGGTGGGTTTATACATAGTGATAAGAAATTTCTCCACTGCAGGAGGGGGATCCTAAAACAATAAAATACCATTTCAGAATAACATGTAAATCTGGAATAAAATTTTAACTTTCAAAAACTCCAATCCAAGAACGATTGGAAACAAAACAAAAACAATTAAGTTGAAAATCATTTTATTTACTTACAGATACATCAAGACACGAGGCAACAATTGAAATAAAAATTATAATGACACAAACACTATAACAAATTTCACTTACCACCAAAAGGAAATTTCTTATGTAATCTGGACTAATACACAATATCTGCAGCTTGAGAAGAGACTTAACAGATACAATCTGTTCTGGATCAACAAAGACATGTGTAACCTCTTTTTTTAAAAGCTGAAGATTAGGGCATGATAATGAGACAGGAATCAAAGTAGCTCCTCCACACTGCAACAAACTGAAAGCAAACAAAACTCTCACACATTCACTTTGACCAATTAGTTAGTTCTATTATAGCTATGGTATTTAATAAAGCTATAAAACATCTGAGCCCTGAAGCAAATATTCAAAGTATTTAGCATGCAACACATGTTCTGTTACTTTCTTGTTTAATAATCACTGTATGTGGATAAATCTATTTCAAAGACTATGGTATATGAAGCACAAATCGAAAACTATAATATAATTTTGCCACATATTTTTCTTTAAACTGGTGACTGAGAGAAAATATTGAACAAATCGCATTTAGAAAGCACTTATTTAGGAAAAAAAATTAAAAGAAAAATATTATTAAAAAGTAAAAGATTATATGAAATGAACATTTTTAATTCAGAGAAAAACGAAGAATCTGTTTAAAATCCTTAGGCAACTGAGCACTGAAACTAACATTCAAATGGCAGTTTATCATTAAGAAAAGCAAAATGTTTCACAGATTCATGAATATTATATTATACTAGAAGAGTAGGTCCTTTATTCATCACCAGAGTTAAACATTTCAGTGAGAATAAAACTTCACAGTAAGTATGTTGTTTTATTTGAATGTATTGTTTGAATAAGATAAACTTAATAATAATTAATAATTAAAAATTAAGGGTTTAGTCATTAGAATATTTGCTGTCACCTACTGTACTTGCTAAACCTAACCAAGCTTACCCGATGTCGTAAAAAATTTCTGTAGCTTTTAAACGGGTATAATTTAACAGACATTTTCACAAATGTAAAGAATATCTAAAGAAACTACAAAAAATTTCCATACGTGTGGTTGATTCCTAAATATTCTTTGTTCATTCCTATAGGAGCTCAAGATAGCCACTTTCCTACAACTTTGAGTTACAAAACATCGATACAGGCGTAGAATTACTATTTTTACTGGAAATTTGATTTTAAGAAGCAGGTGAGCATTTAATGCCTAGAAGGTGCTATGTAGTCATTACAGAGTTTATCCGTAGCCGTAATCCATTTTGTAAATAGGTACCTGTGAACCATCAAGAGATAAAATAATTCTCTGCTTTGCACCTTTCAATGAGCTTAATCGATAAACCTGAGATAAAGGACTGCTGGGACACGTTTTGGCTAACTGACACTTCTGGTTTCTTCTGAATTGATCTCGAGCTTCCTGCACTTTGCAAACAATAATAATCAAGTTGCCAGAGGTGCTTCTTCTCATGACAGATTATTCATGATAAATGACATGATACTTACCAAATATGCACAACCATTTGGTCCAAAAAAGGAATTGGCTTTGAATGAAATGGCAATTGCATTCAAAGGGTGAAGTGTTTTGAACCAGTAAAACCCTAAGAAACTGGTTAAATGTGAATTCAAGGCTTCAGTATTACCAGAGTCAAAAAAGTGGATAGATTTTTGGTCACTCTATGCAGGTAAAAATTAAAGTGTTGGAAATGACAATGGTGATGATGTATCAGTCATCCACAGCTTGTTTGGAATATGATAATACCATACAATGGCAAAGAGAATGAGCTGTATGCAGACAGTTATTACACTAGTGTCCTTGGCTGAGGAACTGTCCAAACAGGACATGGGACTTGTGATACAGTTAATGTGAGCTGCCTTAGCATGCCAGTGGCTTTGAAACCTGATGTCTTGACTCTCAGAAAACGTGATGATCCTGTGTTCATGAGGGAAGAAATACTGATCACATGTAATTATTTTAATATCTGTATTCACAAGACACCTCCAAAAAACTGGTCTAAGATCACATAATTTGGCTATTCAAAGGGGTTCTGAGCAATAAATACAGCATAGCAAAAGGTAATTAATAACTCTCAACTGTTTTTTATAAAATCAGGTGTTTTACGTGTTAAATCAGAGAAAAACAAACTACATCAACAGATATTTAAGTAAGGTCAAATTATGCAAATAATTTGAATATTTAGGTTGTACTGAACAATTGTTTTAACTTGCATCTTTAGCTATTTAAAATGGTTTTAGAGGTATACGTGACCTAATCAAACATGTATATAAACCTGAATATAATAAAAACATACATATGACATTATATATATATATATATATATATATATACATATTGAATCTTACATGTAGCTGTAATATTTTGAGAAACTGTTATTTTATTTTTCTATCTGTAAAATTTCATTAATCAGTGTTTCCTCTATTGTTATTTGGCAAAATGCAACACCTGCTTTTTATCTCTATTGCCTGAAATCGAATCAGATTACACGAGTATAAAAGTTTATCAAACCATTAGCTACACTGATGACCTTCCCTCTAAAGGATCAGTATTCTAAGGAAACGTGTGAAGGGATAAAGTATGCTAACAAGTTAATGAAAGGCAGTAATAAAAAGTGTATGAAAATTTTAAAATCTGCCAATTCCTTAATTCAGTGATTATGAAGTTTCATCAAGTACTGAAGGTTAAGTATTAATTATACAAAAGTAGAAGCTTATACAATGTTTCCAGTTTACTGGTAAATATTTATATTTATCAGTGTCTATCCATGCACTAAATATATTCATTTTGAATAAAACTTACTGTGCTACACCACAATTTACAGTATTTTCACATTACAAAATGTACGATGTATAATCAACTATCATTATCTTGATATGCTCTTTTAGCATCAGTTAAACATTATTTATTTTATAAATTTAAACTGCTATAGCATGAGATATGTATTCAGTATCTCAAATTTTTATTATACAGTAATGACCTCCTCTCTAAATGCTCAATATTCTCAGAGACTATTGTTTTTCTCTTGTATGAAAGGATAAAGTTTGTTAACAAACTAATGAAAGGCAGCCTTTTTTTTTTTATTTACTGGCATACAAGTATTCTATATGATGAACAGATTTTCATCAAGTAAAAAGACCAATATTCCAACTGGTACCACTGATTTCTCTGTTTCCAGACTCAAAAATTCCATTCTAGTGATAATTTGAGAACAAAACCTTCTATACACTTGGCAACATTCTGGACAAACCTAAACTGCCCAATTTTTTTTATCTGTAAGTGAACAGAGAATTCATGAAAAGCATGAATTCATGTATAGTTTTTTTTTCTAACTATACAATTTTGATTATACTGTGAAGACTGTGTTACATCAACCACACGGTTGACAACAGTACAAAACTGCAAATTAAAAACCTACTTCTTATATACAACCCTCCTTTTCTTTTCAATTAACAAAACTGCAGTTTTCCACCCATGGAAAGCCTTATATCCTGTAGATGCTCTTGCTAATCGATGACGTCGTGGAGCAGATAATAAGCAAGTGGCAACTTTTTCACACCCTTTCCTAATATAGGCAAGGCCTTCATTCCATTCATAATCTTTCTCTGGAAGCCATCTTCCTGCACTGTGACTGTCTTCAATAAATTTTTCAGTTAAAATCCAGATTCCTAGTGAAACATGAAACAGTGTATTCATCTACTTATATATATCTACAACTGACTGGAATTTCAGAACTAATAAACTACAGAATTAATATGTTGATCATTCACATCACATAATACAGGGTTTAACATACTGATGAACGTTTCAGTCACTACATTACATAGTACAATCACATTCTACAGGAAAACAAGAACATGCCACAACATCACCTGAAGCACAAATATGTTACCAAATCAGACTGAACTTAAATAGATAAACAATTATATTTTATTCTTTCAGCATGGGCTTAGTCCCAGGGACTGACCTAAACCATTTTACACTTGTTATAGCTTTCATGCTATAACTTTTAAATTAGTAAGCATATCTTCATGAAATTTTGCATATTATCAGTAAACATTACAACTTTCATATGGAAAATATTTTTTTTTATTAAGTTTTAAGATTTCTTAAGTATGTTTTTCTCATGCCTTTTTTCTTTTTGAATGTTGACTATCCAACATGGAAAGTAATTTTGATTTGAAGATTAAAAATACTTTCATGCATCAGAAAATTTTCAAATTTCACGTGCAAAATCTTTATAACCTCCACATAATTATTAAATTTTTTTTAGAAAAAACTTTATACTTTATGTTATTTCCACTACTGTATCTCTGTATGCGTTGGGTCGATTTGACTGATCTCGTAACTAGCATAAAAATTAGGAAATTAGGCTACAAATTATAACACAAAAACACAAATGTTTAGATTAACTTAATGTTTAGCTTAAATCTCATAACATTATACATCTATATATATTTATTGTTTTCATTATATTGACCTCTCAGCCATGCCTGGCTAACAGTACAGAAGTTGCAATTGACAGAACACCACCACCCTACTCTCTGAGTGGAATTAATCATACTCAGGAGGCAACCTTCATGTTCCACCACCCCAGTGGTTAGGGACTGGTAAGTGGCAAGAGCTCCCATGTTCCACTAGAAGAAAAAAGGATGTAAAAGCATGTTGGGGAACCCAGAGAAGCACATCACTGTAAGGAAGTACAATGGTGGACTTAGAAAACCCAATTTTTAAAAGCAGGCCAGCACTAGATGTTAAACTAGGCATGGAGGATGAACAAGGATCCCCTACCTGCTTTATTTGTGATAGTCCATGAGTAAGCATGGTGTGGAGCAGGCCTTGTTTCACCCTAAGGTTGCAGGTACCCTTTTCTGAGCATGTTACAAGGTTTTACTGAGTTACATTCAAAATATAATTAAACAACTTAGTTGTCAATGTATGTCAGTGAAACCAGCATTATAATGTACATTATAATTCAAAGTTTTATATTATTTAAATTTTAAATTTCTTGATTTCAAAGGACACCTTAAAACAAATTGTTAAACTTTAGTTTTGTTGTCACATGATCCACAAGCACTCACAAATCTTAACTTCTGGTCTCTGTAGCTTGTTAAATTCTATATGTACACTATATTTCTGTGTAAAATCAGAAACTAAGTTAATTGCACTGTTCACACACACCCTTCTTTCAAATTCTTTAGGGTCAATTCCTAGAAAGAAAAAATTAATTTGGGAACCCCTGACAGAAGCCTTGGCACACACCTTTACAAGACATGTACTTAATTGATTACATGTTTATAATCAATACATTTTAAACTACTATCTCCCAATGGTTATTTTAAAATTGGTGCAGTACTTGCTACTAAGTGCTTCAAACTGCTCAAAGCATTGATGTCACTTTTCTTCTTGCTAGCACTTAGTGTTGTTTTACACCTAGATAAGTGTTAGTTAGATAGATGGGTAAATTGTTTTTAGGTTTTACTTTAATATTTGAGTTAATTCTGTGTTATTTGTGTTTTAAAATGAATATCTTAAAGGTTTAATAATATTTTTAATATAACTCAAACTTTGCCCCAGTTTATGAGACTTAGTGTAGTATGTGAGTCTGTGAAGGATAAAGTATCTCTGCTGATTACACAATAATATTGCCCAGCCCAACAAAGTGTGTCAATATGAATAATAAACACTAAAAACAGGGGGAAAAAAAACTATATCTGAAAAGGTACAGATGTACAATTACAAATATAACCAAAAAAAATCTTTTAACTCCTTAAACTCATCAGTGACAGTGTCCGATAACATTTATTTCTCTTTGGCTGAAAACTAATCCAAACCATGTTATTATCCACCTTTTATATACAGACCAGAAATCTTAAGATATGGTGATAATTATTAGGACATAATTAAAATAACTCTGGCAGAACGCAAAAAAAAAAATATGGGTTTAAAGAGTTAAAATTATTCAATAAAAAATTAAAAAATAGGTAATTTTTTTATTTCATAATTTTAAACATTTCATTGCACTATACAATGATGATAATAACTACAGTTAGTAATATCATATGGGAAGAAATCAAAAATAAAATATAAACATTTACCTAAAAAAACATTTGATATTCAATTGTAGTCTAGTCAATCAATGGTTTAACCTCAAACTAATTGCAACATAATTATTTTGAATTGCAAAAAGGTAGAAGTACTTCTCTTTCTTAACATATATATATATATATATATATATATATATACTACTATATATAACTATACTATATATATATACTATAGTAGTACTACGTACTAAACGTAAAACGTAAACTAAACTTAATTACTTAACTTTTAACTT
>NW_013666485.1:82142-84685 GCF_000517525.1 Limulus polyphemus
ATTGTAGAACTGCTCAAAAAGGCTAAAAATTATCACTTTTTTACATACATTACAATTGTTCTCATCAATTACCATACACATGGTTGCTATGGCTATGCATACACATGCACGTTACCTACTGTCAGGCCAGTTGAAGACAAACTGATGAAGCTGAGTTGGTAGTTCATGATTATTTAAATAGTAAGTATTTACAAAATTTACATTTGCTATAACATCATGATAGCTTTATTGTTTTTCTAAAATTATGCCAGATATTTTAACTCAAATTTTGAAGAAACAGAAAACTTATTGTACATGAATCCATTGTTAGTCTAACAACAGGCTGACATTAAACCTAACAACATTAGTCCTTGGTCAATTAACATTAAACTTCATGACATCTTAATTGCCTTTTCGTTAATTAGCCTGATTCCTTCATACATGGTCCATTGTTTTTCCTGGACAATTTAAAAATGTCTGATAAATCTGAAGGCTTCCTAAAACTTATCATTGGAAAATAAATGTCTATCATAGAGTGGAGTGTGTCTAACGTTAGGACTGTGCCAATTTTGAGCACATCCTAAATGTTAAGTTTTCTTCAGCATAGGCCTAGTAGCATGAATTTAAACTACATTAAATGATAGTTTTAATGTGTTACAAATCTATAATGCTGTGAAAGATGATTTTCATGGTGAAAACTACAATATTATTATTACATGAACAAAACAGTATGTCTAGCCTATAAAATAAACATTGGTAAATTGTAACTTAGTACCTACAGATGCTTATATGTGCCATAATCTAATAGACAAACTGTTCCTAAGGCATATTATTATAATTCAGTAGGAAAAGTGAATTGTTTTTGTATTTATTGATAATGAGGTTTATTATGTTTTACAACTAAATTGCCTGTGTCTTTCAAAAAGATTTTGCATAAAGTTATGTTAATTTAAATATCATATCAATTTCATGATCACTATTATTTCTTTTGCAGAAATGGATACATGTGTTTTCAGTGAAACAACATTCATCGAAGAATGTGAAGCTGTACAGTTAACAGAAACAGGTTGCTGAAGCATCACAACTGCACGTAAAGAACATGGTCAGCAAATTAGCATGTCCGTGGGCCAAAAATGCTACTGCAACAAACTTTCTATTGCAAGTACTAAAAAAAAGATCAAACTGAAGAAAGTTTAAACCCCCTAAGATCAGAAATGGAAAGTTTTAGTTTTGAAAAACACTGCTGGTTTTGTGGCCAACCTGCCCTGGTTTCTGATGCATTAGAATTATCCATAAGCCATTTGCTGTCAGGACAGCTGAATTTCAAAAAACAACTGAATTGCATTGTCTGAGGTGGGGAAAAGAAGATAGATGGGTGAACCAAGTGAAAGCGAGACTAGCACTTGTGAACAATCTCAGGCCGCAGATGCCAAATACCATTAACCATGCAGTGTGAATTTTAAAACAAATAGACTACTCCCAAAGGCATATAAAACCCAACTGTAAAGTAAAAGAACCCCTGGAAGACCTGCAGATGTAAAGAAAATAGCAGCTTTCATTACAGTTATGGAATTTTTGAAACAGAATAATGACAAACACATCACAATTTCTGATCTGGTACAGAAAATGAGAGAATTCTGTTCACACTATTATGGTTCTATTCATATGAAAAATAAATTACAAGAGCATTTTGGCAAATAAATTCTTATCACTGATAGAAATTGCAAACATAGTAACATTCACAAACATAGTTTGGTACATCTTGCAAGAGTTTAATCATCGTCCGATGCATTAGAATGCCAAAAATGAGATACTAGCAGTCATACAAACCACTGCCAAACCAATCAAGAGTGATTTAAAGCTTATAGAATTATCGAAGCTTGGCTATCTAGTGTGTTCGATGTGAAATCCATTGAGAAAAACCTCAGCTATGTTCCAGAGGGTTTGAAGTTACTTCTGAAAATGATGGTTAGTGGAAAGGAAGCTGATACCAAAGTAGCATTGATAGGACAAGCACTCATTCAATCAGCTCTTTTTAGAGTTCTCATGGTACCACTTCAGATTGGACTGGGTGTGGAGATGCATCATCACTTCAGATCTTGATTCCTCATACACACACTGTACAAATTTGGTTTCATTCATCCTACTCAGAACTTCAAGGATTTGAAGCTAGTGCCACAGCTAGTCAAGATAAACATGCCAGACACCAACACAGGACAGTTTATCCAATGCATCACTGACAATGTTGATCACAACATCAACACACTTGACAGCCAAGACATTTTTCATGGCATGGGAATTATTGCATGCATCACTTCTTCCATAAAACAAAATAAAAGTTGTTCTGAGGTTATCATTAACAGCTGAAGAGGTTTCTAGTGTTGGAAAGATTGACATCTCCTACTTATTCAAAAAGCTAGGTACTGTGCATTTCAGAGATGAAAGTGTCCCTTTCCTAAAAATCCTGAAAATAATCGAAGCCAAGTAAGGGGGGGGGGGGGTCCGGCACCCAAAATCCTGCATTTTGATGCATTTTAGTACTTAAAATTCACTTAAACAAGTTA
>NW_013666485.1:85647-101850 GCF_000517525.1 Limulus polyphemus
TATTCGACACAATAAACACAAAAGTACGACTGCAATGGCATTTGCAGTTGGAGGATCCTAATTGGAAGCTTGATCTGCTTTGGAAGGTAATGTGTCGTATAAAATCTCCAGTACCATGATGGTCAGAGCAGAGATGATGCAGATGGTGCAGCAGGGAGACTACCCAAGGAAATTGTCTGTATTCTTTTACCCAATGATCGATATGAACCTCATTGACAACTTTTGCCAATACTCTACTTTGAAAATTCTTCAGTAGAGTAATTCGCAGTAAAACTTCCATTAAGGTGCAAACATTACCGACATCAGTAGCTGTCTCATATCTGTGGAGTTGAGTGGGGGGATAATCTATCAAATAAACAGGAATGGCACATTGCTGATAACAAATTATCGCCCACTACATGTCATCTACCATGTTAACATTTTAATTCATATTTGTCCAGGATAGAATGCATTTTCTTTTTCAAACTTTGGAAAAATTCATACTTCAGTTAAAATTGCAATGCTAAAAAAATGAATTTTAATGGTAGGTTAAGGAAGAGTTTACTGTAACCCTCTCCCCGATGCCTGGGTTGGTGAATCTGTAGGGTTTCCAAAGTCATTGAAAGTCCTGAATTTTAGTTTACGCAATTTCCAGGCCTGGAAAAGCCATAAGATTAAGTGTAAGAAACCCAAATATAATTATATGTATGACACTTAGCTCCAAAGGTAGACTGATATGAATGTACTCCTAAAAGGCCAACTATATGATTGCTTTTCTGCCTCTGTAGCTTATCTGTCCATCAATGTTTTCATGATTTCTTGAAATGGTTAACCTGTATGGTAATAGAGTTAAACCTTACCAAGCTACAAATTTAGTGTCAAAATTAGATATGTGGAATAACATATGATAGGTCTTGGTTAGTTTTGCATACTTTTCAAACAAAACAATGAGAGCATCACTGATTCTGGTGTTGCATATTTAACAACTATTTGCATGATCTTGCATATTAACTTACTTGAAACTTTTTAAATTGCAATTACATTTTCATGCATAAGTACTTATATGATGTCTAAACACACATTATAATTCCTGTACAGTGTGACATGGTGCAATTCCCATTCAAATTGATGGAATTACACTATCTTATAAGTAGATGGCATTTTGAATTAATTTTGCAACTTCAATGAATGTCAATTTTTGGTATTTCAATAACAAGGTTTTCCTTAGACCAAAAATGCCCAAAATTATTCTGTTGCAATTAGTCTGAGGTTTAGCCACTTTTTACAATAGATTGACTGGTATATAGGAGGTTCTAAAAGTTATACGAATGAAATTTGAAAACTGTAAGAAGAAAAAATGTTTTTTTAATCTTTAAAAATCACAATCACTTTGCATCTGATAGTCAACATTCTAGGCACAAAAATTCACCAGCAAATTCATGAACAAATTTTTAGTTAAAATACGTAATTCAAAATCTTGGCTTTTGTATACAAAAGCCTTGTATGAAGACAAGTTATAGCCTGACTAATCTCATGGTTACTTCAGTGGTTATGCATTAGGCCGTTTGGACATATACCATAACCTTAGTGTTAAGATAATGAGCACTGAGGATACTTCGAGCAGTTTTGTGGAACACCCCATCTCGTGGGTTAGTACTATATCAGATTTGGGGCAAGATGATAAGAGGTTAGGAAAAGAGCAACCAGAGATATTCTGCAGCACAACAAATAATAAATGGTCAAATGATGGAAATAGCATGAGACAAAAGTGCAAGGGGTTGTCCACATACTAGCCTGAACAATCTCCTCCAATGAACAATGGAATTGAGCAGCCAAAGAGTGTGGAAGGTAATGAATTTGATAGGAGGACACTTGGAAGTGCCAATGTGCATCCCTATCCAAAGAAAAATACACTGAACGGATAAGCGGAAGAAGCCATACAGTGAGAGTAATGGGAGAAAGATTGTTAGTGGAAGAAGGATTCCAACAAATGAAGAAATGGGATCAGAAACCACAAAAAGGAAAAGTGTAGGCCAAATAACTATGGACCACAAGGACAGGGCAGACGAGGCAATCATGATCCAAATGAAAATAAAGATGAGAAATAGCAAGGAGAGATAGAGGTGTAAATGTGCTGTTACCCACATGTGCCTCAGACATTTTAGGGAGAATAGCATGATCATGACAGAGAAAGACAAGAAAACAAATGCACGAAAAGGTGAAAAGGAGGAGGACATATTTATTAAGGAAAAGATAGTATAAGATACAAAAAGCCAAAGACTCAAAGGGAGCAAAGGTAAGGGCATTGAGAACAACATTAAATTCACAGTCTGGAAGGAAAGAAAAACAGGGATGATGAAGGTGGCGAAAGGAATGGAAGATCAGGGAGGAAAATCCTAAACAGTAATGGGAAAATCAGAAACTAGTAGATATAGCCACCTGGTAAATAACAAGCCAATACTAATAATCCAGAGTCAAAGAGTCATTTCAAGAATTCAGACAGACAGGGAACAGAAGGACAAGAATTTGAGAAAGAATGATGCAGTGACCAATTACAAAAAATATGTCATTTCTGCTGATACATATGGAGGGAGGATGGGCAAACAGAATGGGAAAGTAGTAAGGCTACATGCAAAAAGTGTCTGAAACATCTTGCAAGGGACCACACAAATCCTACATGTGAAGTTGGAGTGTCAACATGGCTGTATGAAAGAGAGAAGAAAAAGGCTAAAGAAGAAGAGAGTGGAATAGGAAGGGAAGACTATAGAAGGTTCAACAGAGAAAACCATGATTGAGCCAGCCGATACCGTGTCACAAGAACCTGACATGGAATGTTCTGAATGAGAGAGAGAATATGACGGAGCAGATAAATAGAAGAGTATGCAATTATAAAGAGGTTGGACCAATTCTCACTAAATGCGTCCATCATCAGAGCCATTGGATTTGGAACAGGAGACCAGAAAAAGAGAATCTTGTTGTTGTTGGAAGTGGCAAAGGCATCAATGAAAGGGGTGTCAGGATGAAAGCAAAGTCACTTAAAAACCCAAGGATTGAGGGACCACTCCATGGGAAATATACGGTCAGGCCTTAAGAGATGGTACACAATAAAATTCAAGGCATGCAGAACATGAGAATCCATGAGTCAGACTTATAGAGAATGGTCAAGGGTATGGAAAAGAAGAGTGAGACCATGTGCTCGCCTGGCAATTAACATAAGATACCACAGTTGAGTTGTCCATATTGATCATTACCAAATGGCCTTGTACAACTAAGAAAATTACCCGAGGTCCAAAAACTGCTAAGAGTTCCAAGAAATTGACAGGAAGGGTTGATCCTTCTAAGAATCATCAAACAGAAATCTCCCAAGAGTTGAGACAAGAACCCCATGCAATAAGGAAAGCATCTCTAAAGAGATGGAGATCTGGATGAAGAAGAGGAACACCTTCTGTAGTATTGGTTTTGTTGAACCACCAGGTAAAATTGGTGTGCAGGGAAAGAGGAAGATGGATTAGGGAAGACAAGGGATTTCAAAAGAGGTTCCATTGATCATGTAGAGTTCACTGCAAAAGATGCAAGTGGACATGACCCAAAGGAATAAGGGATTCCATAGCTGCTCAAGTCCCTAAGAAAGAGAGAACCTGTCACTCAGAAAGAGGAGGACAGGACAGAGCAGTGGAAGTCAAATACTTCATGGCCCTCAAATAAAGCAGAAAAGGCTGAGTCCAGCTGAGATGTGAATTAAAAACACACCCAAATAAACCAGATATTGTAAGACTTCTTCAGCTTGAACAACCAACTAAGACAAGCTGCCTCCCAAAGGAGGAGATGAGTATGGTTGTAGGAGGCTTGTTGGGATGGAGCTAAAAGAATCCAGTTGTCCATATAATGGTAGAGTCTCAATCCCAAGCTGTGAATATGATGAGTAAAAGCACACACTACTTAGCAGAAAACATATGGGATCAATGTAAGGCCAAAAGGAAGAGTGTAGAACTAATAAACTTTATCTTGATGAACAAACCAGAAGTCTGGATGCATGAGAGATGGGAATGTGAAGATAAGCATTGGAGACATCCACCTTGGTCATCGAAAGCTCAAGAGCAAATGATCACTGGAGGGTGAGAAAACTCTCCATGGTAAACCAAGGAAGGTTGAGAAACAAATTGAGACATGAAAGATCTATGACTGAATGCAAATCCCCAGTTTTCTTGGGAATGACAAACAGGAATAAAATCCTGAATAATAATGAGAAAACCATCTGATAAGTGTCCTTGACTAACAGATCTGATAATGTCTCTGAGAATTTTTGGCAAGATACAGGATTACCTGGAGGAGGGAAAGGAATGGGAAGAGGAAAGGAAAAACAACATTTGGCTGCAAATGGATGCCAAACATCCATAAACCGAGCTAAATGTTCCCAAGCCTAGAGGATGGTTCCTGCTGAGATTGATGGCACTGTAGTCTACAAACAATGGAAAAATGGATGAACACAGAGGAACAGGAGGGGGATGGGGACAGGAGACAGAAATGGAAAAAGGGGAAACAAGAAACAAGAGAAGATAAGGAAGAATGTTGGCACATTGCTTCAACCTGTGACTCCAAATAACTAGGTACACCACCAAAAACACCTTGGCAGAGGAAAGGAGCCAGACAAAGGTCCCCGAAATAAGAGGGAGGCAAACATACCTAAGCTAAAAGTGTCCCTCCCCAACAAATCCCAGCAACAGAGAAGCCAAGTAAGATGTGACAAGGCTGAGGAAGATGAATGATTGAAAGTAGAAAACATAAAGGAATGAATATCCACTGAAAACCCCATGAGGGAACAGTGGATTACCTCAGAAAGAAGATGAATGGAGGAAAGATAATGCAAAAATACAGTGAGGATAAGGGAAAGATAGAAATATTGGGCCTGAGAAGATTGTACAGAAGACAGAGGATATGAACCCCAAGCCTAAAGATGAGACTGCAGAGTTTGGGAGTCCATGAAAGGGGAACTTAGCCCAATGATAAGCCAAGGCATATGTGTCCACCAGGCAAGAAGAACAAAGCATGGCAGCATCAGAACGAAGTTGGATAAATACTGTTTAGCACGGACCTGAATATATGGAGAGGGAGGAAAAACATAATTGTCAGAAGAAGCGAAGGTGATAAGTCATAAGATACAGGAGATCCAGAAAATATGTAACATACCTGAGACACCATATCCAAGAAAAAAGAGGAAAGCCTAGGGAGATCCATGACAGTACTGGTAGAAGTATTGGAAAGATAGGTGATGAGAAAACTGTCTGTCAAAATCCTTACTGTCACAAACAGGATTCACAGGAGGATGTATATTTGTATCACACTCAGAAAGAGGTCCAGGCCACATGAAAGACCCCATCACACAACAGCCATCACCTCCTTGACAGACAAAGTAGAAGTTCCAGTAACTTGAGAATTCATGTGGAAAACAAAAGGCCCACAAAATCTGCAGGTTCAAAATTATTTTGAAAATTAAATTTCAAAATTAAACTTTCTACAACAATGGTTTTGATATGTATATACTTCTACCAGAAAAAAATACCTATTTCAATAATGCTCACGAGGAAGAAAAAAAAAGACATTTGAACACGCAAGTGCGAAATCAAGAAGTGATGATTGAATAATCAGTATAGAGGTAGTCAACTGCACTAGAAGGGTGTGTTGCACTCCTATTGGTGAAGGGTCATCACATACCCATTTGCATGCTACAACACAGCAATGTCACGTGGAAAGTTACAAGTTTAGGTGGGAGCCTCAAGGCTAGTGGTGAGCAAAAAAAAGTTTGCATACAAAGAGCAACACTTAATCAGAAAAGCTATGTGTGATAAGAGGTTATGTATCGTATCAGAAGTTGGTAATATATTATTGTTATCAAACAACATGATCATATATAATGTGTTATTGATTTTGAAAATGATTATGATTTGTCTTTACCCATTGTTTATTTGGAACAAGTGAAATTTGAATAGGAGTTAGAGAATTATATGGTATTTTTTTTTCCCTTTTTAAAATGTTGGTTTTCTTTTCATATAAAATGCTCAAAATCTCAAGCTTCTGGGTTGAGGAGGCTATCCTTGGATCACAGGTACCCTTCAGACTTTTAGAATTTTGTTGACTGTAACAAGCATTTTACAAAATTTCTATAAAACCCTGCAATACACCAAAGAAACAATTTATAATGACAAGATTACAGTGATCCTTCAGTTAGGTTCCTTTGCTGTTAATGATATTATCAGATTCAAGTATCATGCTGACCTGCTCTACATGAATTTGTTGCAATCACATTTAACATAATGCAAGAGCATGCTAGAGTCAAATTCCTTAAAACAAAAACATGTCTGATTCATAATAAAACAAAAAATTCACAGACTTAAAATAAGCTAAATGCAAAAAGACATTAGAACCAAATGCATTTGAAAATGACACAATCTTAATAAAAAATCAGATTCACATATACCTGAGGCACAAGCTCCTAAATACTTCTGACTTCTACTTGGATAAGCACAAATTAAATGGGTAGTTGTTGATTTAAAACTCTACAAAAGAAAGATGTATCTTACTACAAATAAACAAGTGTATATGTAATGCCAAAAATAAATCTGAAAACATATGTTGGTGTGATAATACTCTAGTTAAGAGAAACAAAAGTTTAACTATAAACTTTACCATACAATAACCAATTTGATCAAAAGTTACTGAGCTAATCATTCTGTTCTGTTACAGTATTTATACTTACCTCCGTTTCATAGTAAGTGCCTCCCAAGTCCTGAACCTTCTGAATAAGTGTTAATTTAGTGTTAGTGCTTGACCCAAATCCAGAAAAAATGAAGTAAAGTTTCTGGCGTGTATCCATGATATCATGCTTAAATGTCTTTATTAGTTATCTGCAATGATAATAACAAAAAAGAAAAGAAAGAAATGCAACTTTTTCAAAATTAAGATTGATATTATCACATTTTCAAAAATAAGATACGTCAACTGACAAAATGCTCATTATACTTGAGTACAGTTATTCTCAAGCTTAAGTGAACAACAATGAAAGAAATCTATCCTCATGGATTACCAACTTATTCTATCAGAATGGAAGTAAAAAAATTATTAATAATAAAATAGGAAGATTGACCATCACATTATAATGCTACCATTGTTGAAAGGGCATGAATGATTAATGTTGGGTTTTGATCCTGCTAATTTATTTACATAACTTTGAGTAAATACACTTATAGTTGCATTTCATAAAATGTAAGGCAAGTCATGCCAACTTACTTCTTTGCCAGTTTTTGTACAACAACAGTACTTTAAACATAAATAAATTGTAAATAAATTTAATAAAAACAGTTTAGCTATTCTACAAAGTTCAAGTTTATTAGTAACAGTGTGGTGACACATCATGACCTTGTTTTAAATGTAATGTGTATCATAGGTTTGTTCTGCTAGTGCTTTCTTCTAATCCCTGATTTTTTGTTTCACCACAAATCAGTCTTAAATTAACTCTTAATCTTCCTGAATCTTCAAATAGATAAAAAATATTTCTAACATAAAAAAATATGTTTACAACTACGAAATCTACATTTCAATAACTTACAGTTCAATTGTGCGGATTTGGCAAGTATGAGCAAATCTAATTAGCACTATTCTTATTTCTAAATACATAGTACCTATACTCTCAACAAATTTAATTTTTTTTGGCATACAAGCAGTCACAGCTGTGTTTAGTTAGAAATGTCAAATGCTTTATAACACAACTGTCATAAAACGAATACCTCTCTTTGCAAAATATGTGATTACTGAAGAAATAAGAAAGAAAAATGTCAATAAAACCAGGAAAATACTTACTCAAATATTTCAGCATATAGTGTAAAACAAATATGTTTTTTGGATCTTAAACATGACTTAATATTTATATTACCTATGCTGATAAATTGTTTTATTTTAGTTTTCAAACATGTTTCTTTAGTTTTGTTTTTCAACAAATGAAAAGGATGGTTACGCAACTGATTAATGACTTTTGTTTTATATGAAGTTTTCTCTTTAACGTACTGTTCTAAATTTTCTAGAATTATCCACCATTTATGTGCATGTTCACAATCAGCTTCAGACTCAAACTTGACACAAGCAAACTTCCTAATGAAAGTAATGCTAATTGGTAAGTACCAGTGAAGACTGCTTCAAAAACTTGTTGTCCAGAAGCTGCCAGTCAGTCAGACTGACTGCAAATTCTCTGTGAGGGGTACCTATCTTAGTGCATGCATATTAAAATAGTTTTAATTTAAAAAATAAATAAATAAATTCTCATTCTTCATTTTTCTAATTCAAAATTTTCTAATATTAAAAATAGGCTACTGCTGTTTCCAACACAAACTATACACAATTAAAAACAAAAATATAAAATTTTAACCTCCTACTTTCTAAATTTGTCAAATGCACCAGACAAACCTCTCCACCTCTTTATCATACTTTCAAGATTGTTTGCTAATCAGCTTCCCATAGCTAATGGATATGTTTATAATGACCAGAAAGAGCAGATTCTCCTGTATGTAATCTTATAAGCCATTCAGTTTTTGTGCCATAAACTGTGTTTGGTATGTGGTGATCATGTTTTGGTGCTCCAAACACTAAAGAAATTCTTTAAACCTATTTATAGCTTATTTACAAAGCTGGAAAAATTATTGAACTTTTGGGACATTCTATATGTACATAATTTATTGTTATATATTTTTTTAACAAAATTAAACTAAAATGCAAAAAGCAGAAACTTCTCAGTTTAACGTCAAAAAACTTCAGCAAAATAAAATGTTTACAAGCTCACAAGCTCGAGCACTCTGAAAACATTATATTCATCAATCAAATGATGTTTACAATATCTAACAGGATACTACTGTAATTTATGGCTTTTGATAGAGGATTATTGTTCCAATAGGTACAAATTACGGAAACAAACCCATAAAAATAAAAAGAAACAGGTGAAAAAACTTATGACAAGTGGGCTAGGTGCCTTTAAACTTCACTTTCAAAGTTCTGACTTCACTTTGTATATTTCTATAGTGAATTTCAAATTGCTTAATTTTTCAGCTCAGTCATTCATCCATTGTGCCAATCAGCATCATAACAATTGGTTTCTAAACTATTGATACAAGTCAAACAAATTGCCAAAACACTAAATACTTTTCCATATTCTTGTGGTGCTTTATGCATATAAATTTTTTATGAAGTTCAACTGAGTGAGAATGGCTATGTGTGGTAACACAGTACAGTGTATACAGCTCAGCTAGTTACATTATCACACTTTTTTTTTTTTTTTTACTAAGTTAAAAGCTTTCAAAACATGCACGACATTTTGATTACTGATGCAATCTTTCTCAAGTACACAAGTTTTTAATGGTAAAGAATTTCTAGTATTTAAATCAACATTCAACCAAACAATTCAAAATTGCATACTTGAGAATGATCGCAACCATGATTGAAACATCATGCCTGTTTTCAAAATAAATCTTACTTACTGTACAAGTATTTATATATATTAAGTATACATACTTAATCAGTAAGTAAATTCAAAATGAAACTATTATCACACATTGTAGTGTGTAATGTTTGCATGGACGTATATATGGGCGGGCAGAAATTTGGAGCAAAAACTAACACCAGTAACACAAATATTTAATGAAATTAATTCCTAGTATAGATACCTATAACAAAAAATCTAACATGGCTGTCTCAACTTCTTACTGATAAACCTTCAACAGGAACTAAAACGATCAAATTTACAAAATCAACTCAGAATTTTTATCGTTGTACGTCACAGTTGAAACACTGACCCAGTTTCGATTATGCATGTATAGACCTAATGCTAATGTTAGACAGACAGACCAATCGAATAGTCTAGGAAAATACAGAAGGCATAGCTACTATGAGAAAAGTGGGAAAATCCACAAATTAAACAAAACATAATAATGATAACTGCAAAAAAAAATATGAAAGTTTTGATCAGTACTAAACAGAATAACAATAAGGCTAGCTTTGCCTCTCTCTCCAAGTCAATACAAACTACAAGTATGAACAACAATACATATTAGCAGTGTGTGTGTGTGTACCTTTGCAGCACTCAGGCATTGTATACGTATTACAATATAGTAGTATGTGTCAGAATTCTGATGGAAGTCTAGTCTTACTACAGGCTGTATACTTTACTGTACAGGTAGGCTGGCCAATCTGGTTATAATGAAAACACTAAATGTGATTGGCCAAGATTACTGTGCTGTTTAAAAGTTTAGAGGTCACTGACTATTTGTTTCCTTAAGATACCATGTAACATTAGCATGGTTTGGGCTAATGTTTTTCCAATGTAATGGAACTTCCTGGGAAATAAGGTGTCAAAACTAGTTGAATAAAGATGCAAAATTGCCAACTAAACATTAATTGTACCTTTAGGAAATATAAGATATAAAAATATCCAAATTCTTGTAAGTGGGTCTTTTTTTAGGGTCATAATTGGATATTGTTTTTGAGGATCTATGTATTTTTTTTTGACAACCAATACAGCCTTCCAGACAATCTCCAATATAGGTCAGTTGTCTGAAGGACAACATGGAAATTTCCTCAAAAATCAAGCCCTGATTGTTATTAACATAATTATTTTATTTGCATGTGCCATTCCAATTTTGCAATCCCTGAATTTGAGTTGATTGCATAGCAAGTCCATGGTTTTGTTGGTTGTCAAGGCAATTAGCATGGTTAGAAATACTACAACCAAATAATTGCTCATTGGAAGTAATAATAAAATAGAAATAATGTGAACAGCACATTTTTCCCACGTTCCATACCAAATCAGTCCAAAATAAATTTAACTGGTATTGGTCAAATTTGGTGAATAGCTTTGTATTTGACAATGAAGGCTATTACCTACATTTTAGGTCAATCTGACCTCATGCCCCAGATAAAAGACATCAAAATTTGACTCAAACTTGAACTTATGGCAACCTACAAGTATTGTAACTTTCCTCTTAGTTGATGAAAAAAGGTGAGTCTACTGTGATTTTAAAGCATTTGAAGAAATGCATCTTTTTCATTCTATGTAAAAAACTGACATATGGAGGACAAAAAAGTAGATATCATTATTTTTTGTACCTTCACCTGTGGCTGTTACTTTTCTATCATGAGCTATAATTTTCCTTCTTTTTTCTACGTATAAAGTAACTTTTTTTAAAAAACTTCAGAGACAAGAGAGTGAAGTGGACAAATGTGATGATAAGTTCTTCAGGAAGTTTTGCTATTGCAGGAGACCCTAAAGCATGTTGCAACCAATTTGGACTGTATCAACTCAAGAAGCTGACAAGAGGACTACATTCTGAATCTTTAAAATCAACTGAAGTCCACAGAAAGCTGAGCTTTTCTACTGAGCAAACTTTTGGTGCAATGCACCAATGAATTAGCAAAGCTCCTTCCAGATGGGCCAAACTCATCTTCAAAACAAAAATGGATAAACAGTCATATTTTGATAACTAGATGTGCTAGAAGAAAACTAAAAACAGATTTGCAAAACTGGTCTAGAAAGTGTTTACATTTTTTGATGAGAGAAAAAAAAAAGTTTGATTTTTTGACCAGTGTTATTTTTGATTGATCCAGCATGACATGACCCTTACATACAACTAAAGTGAACTTTCATGTTCAAGAATATTTGAAAACATAAAAGATTTATACATATGAACAGGATTTATATACATATTTATTAATATTTTCAACATGAAGTAATTATGAGACAGTTTCAGTGAATTTTAGAAAATGTTTTTACTGATAGCAGTACAGTAGGGGAAAAAAGCAACATTTGTCAGTGCTTTCAAAAGTAAAGGTCAAGATCTGCATTTCTCGTTTTCCTGTGATTTTCCTTCTCTGCCAGTAGTTTTATTACTAAATCCCTTTGTTAGAGAGAAGTTATAGGAAACAGTCCCATGATAAATAAGAGATGTAAGAACAATAATGGGACCCTTTATGGGCCCAAGCCTAGTATCACTGAAACCATTTGACCTGTTTCCCTTTGCATGGCCCTGATCATTTCCTAGATAAGAGGATACAAACTGTATACCACATTACAAGTGAGACTTAGTGATTTGTACAGAAATAATTACCTTGTTTGACTTTCAGTGAATACATACTAAAATGTTATTAGTTTTGCTACCAGCAAAAGAGCACTACTTAAATGTCTTGAGTGACTTAACCCCTATGCTAAGATTCTTTAGTCATATAAATGGATTCTTATGTATATTAAAAACTTTATCCAAATTATGATAGCCCAAATCTATTACACTTACTATAATTATTTGCCAAGTACCTGTACAACCTACTAGAAGCTGATCCAGGTCATTCTGTAATACTTCAACGCAGCTAAAAATAACCAAGAGTTTAAGATAATGCTAATGTATTTCAACATATTCCAATAACTAGTAGAAGCAGAAAAAAATGTATACAATCTTTGAACAACTCCAACATTCTTTATTAGTTTTCTAATCATTAATGGATGTGTATATAAGAAAAAGCTAAGACCCAAGAACTTAACCCTGAGACACTCTACTTGTAACAAGTATTCAGTTTGACTTTTTTCTCTCCTACAACCACTCTACAATCCAATTAGTCTTTCCAAACCCATACTGATTTTTTAAACTCATCTTCTATATGGCACCTTATCAAAAGCTTTTTAAAAATATAAGTGCACCAAGTCCACACACACACACTTTCCATCATCTAGATAACAAGTAGCATCCTCAAAAACAGTTAACAGATTAGTAAGATCTCATTAGTGAATCCATGCTGCTTTCTTTTATATATATATATATTTGACTTTTATCAGACTGTAGAATTTTTCCCAATACAGAAGAAAAACTAACTGGCCAATAATCAACACCTATAATCAAACTTGTATTCGACCTAAAATCATATTTATGATTAGTGGACTTTCTTAATCAAATAACCATCAGGCTCATTAATTGATTATTCTCACATGATAGGATAAACACAATTTGAAAAGGGTGATGCGATCAGTATAATCACATTTTCCATCCACCATATAGTGGCCATTCATATAAATACTCCTTGAGCCAGCTGCATGTATTTATCACTTGTAAACTGTTCATTCTTTCCTATTTCTGGAATTATTTGACTGTATTAATGAAAATAATAAGGCAGACCCACCAGTAGATTTAAGCATTTTCCACTCAAACATATTTTTGTTTTCAAATAGTGATAAAATGTTCTTATATTAAAATATGAAGTTATACAATTGTAATCTTTGTGAATACTGAGTTTGAAATGTCTATGAAGCTGCTGCAAAGAACTGCATGCAATTACGTATCTATGCTCTTTTCCAGATGTAGTACATTTTGGACTTCTTAAAGAAAACTTGGAATATTTTTTAAACAATGAATAATATTTATTACTTATATATTATTAAAGCTAGTCTTTAAAGGTATAACTTGTTTGTTTAATCAGAAAAAGTAAAAGAAATAATAAAGTTATTATGAAAACTACATGTCCTATTATGTGCTCAAGTTTCACTGTTCACAGATAATTGCCTCAAACTTATTTAACTCTTGTTTTACATTTTACAAACTAGGATTCACTCAATTCCTAAAATTTCATAACTTTTTTCTAATTTACACAGTGCCACAATTAAAAGTGATATAGAATGCATGTTTTGAGCTATTTTCTTGAGACTAATGTTTCTATTTCCAACATGTTTCGGATAGTTTCAAACTATCTTCAGTTACAATTTAGGAATAAGTTACTTTTTAATCTTAAGCTGGTGTACATGAAAATACATCTTACATACACTGTAACAAGCTAAAAATATGATTACCATTTTGTGGATCTCTCTCTCTACAAATTTCCACAAGACTACTAAAACTACTGTATTTGTTGTTAAGAGTAAACATTACTACATGACATTGATTATAAATCAGAAAAATGTTAAGAATAACATTCTCAGGTTTTATTGGATGGTATCCTTTAAAACGTTTTTCACCAGTATAATCAGTGTTGCATGACCAATCAGTTTCAGTAATTGTGAGAAGATTGTTACAGACAACTGGGATATTTATTACTAGACTAATTCTTTGTTATAAATTATTGTTGTTAAAAACAGAGTATAGCAGTAACCGAGATATCTGTTTTCATACAACATTAATAAATAAACTAATTCATCATTAAAAATAACTAATTAGGTTTCATGTGATAAAACTAGTAAAATTCTTGTCACCGTGTTCAATACGTATATAATTCAGTGAAAACAAATTGACACTGATCCTAGAAAAACAAATATAGTACATTTACAATTTGGAAAGAAAACTGATGATATTAGATGATCTCTTTTGCAGAGATAATAATTCATAACATGGAAATTGAAATATTAGAAATACTGACATTGTGAAATTTTTTTACTTCTATCGTCAGCACAAAGTTGATATAACAAAAATTTAGAAAACACATTAAAATAAGTTTACATATTACAGTACGGATTAGTAAAAACTGTATAAGCACATGGGTACTGAGAAATTAATAAATCAAGCAATTTAATGGAAATATTTATGCTGACAGTCAGACATTTCCCTTTCTTCTGTGTTTCTTGTTTAGTTAGTCTTAATTAAACAGAAGTCCTGTTCACGTAAATAGGATAATGACATGATAATGTTAGATATTGTTAATGTTATGAGTCCATGCTTAATAGTTTTACACAGTCAAATAAGTAAATTATCTGGAATACAATATTTTTTGATCAAATAAAAATAATGAATATTAACTTGCTGTAGCATTTTGTTTAGTAATCTTACCCTAAATAATATTGGTTATATTTGTACCTTGTAATAACCCTTCAGGAGTTTCACAACTGTGCATGAGCAATTTTCAAACAAAATGGTGTTGTGCACACACAATTTCATGACTGGAGCACAAGTTTGTAATTTTATTTTTACATAAGCAAGTTACAAAAAAGAAAAGGGTTAGAGAGAATTGGAAAATGGCACTAGAAATCATATTCAAGGTTTAGTAATTAATTAATTTTATCACATGTATACAAAATATTACCTTCCACATACTATGTTTTAAAACTAAGATAAATACTGGACTATATGGATTACTAACTCAATGTAGAAGAGTGTAATGTTAGTAATCCATAAAGTCCAGTATTTATCTTAGTTTTAAAACATGGTATGTGGAAGGTAATATTACTAACTCAATGTAGAAAAGTGTAATGTTAGCTCAATATACCTTTAATACCTATTTACTGTCACACTGATGTGCAAGTTATCTGTTAAAATGGATTCTCTTACAGCAACAAAGTAATCCCACAGCGTGAATGTGAACTGTATTAGCTTGTAACAAAACTGTACAATGCCAGTAGTATAAACAATGAAGTGAAACTTACAACCTTGGTACAGGAAACATATTTATATGTTTGTAAATCATGTAGCATTTGAACTTTAAAAGAGTGCAAATTATTTAGAAAGCTTCTGCACCATTTAACAATATTATATCAAACTAACTGTATAAAGACCATAGAAATAATGCTATGAAAATATATTGAAATACATTAATTACAAAAAGAGAGCAACGCAAAAAAATTTGAGAGAAAGACATTACAAACAGCTGTTTTTTTCATTGCTTCCTATTGTATAATTGTTGACATGAGTAGTGATTTCTCTATATTTTTCTTTGTAATGATTGAGCTACAAACTTCAATGAGCAATCTTATACTGAATCTTCTTATGTTGAACTAATTGATTGCTATGTTGCTACAGTTGTGAAAATGCATTAAAAATGCGTATCTCTCTCTCTCTATGGTAATAACATAACACTCTAAAACCACAAAGTTGACCAGATTGCAGTGAGAATTGTGTAACACTAACTAAATAAAGACTAATTACTTAGATATTTTGCAGTTAGCATCAGAAGCACTAACGTACTAGTGCAACATAATCTACAGTATTTACCCAACTCAAAATTCTGCTAGTAAAGCCACAGAGGTTTTGTTTTTCCATGCTCAGAAAATGAATTGCAAAATAATACATATCTCTCAATTCTCAAAAAAAAATCAATGTATTCTAAGTGAAAGACATTAACAAAAAATAACAAATAAAAGCAATTAAAATCTGATCATGAGTTGTAAGTGCCAGATATCACACAAATGGTGAAAGGAGTATAGAAAATAAAAATAATAACAGA
>NW_013666485.1:102850-134782 GCF_000517525.1 Limulus polyphemus
AAGGTAGAAGTAAAGTAAAAATAAAAATAAATAACAAGAAAATTAAACTAGTATATATATATATATATATATATTTATTTTTTTTTTAATGTAAAACAGTGAAATCTACGTTTATTTTGTTATGGTTTTGTTTACCTTTCATGTATTATTCCTTCTATCATTTAGTTCAACTATGAATTTTATGTTAATTAAAGTGCTAACTCACCTTCTATCCAGAGCACATTGATTTTGAGTATATCTATTATGAAACTGACACAAGCTTCCCCTAGCAGTGATGTACAGATACTGATGTGAAATATATATATATAGATTTATGGTGATAGCTATTCACATGAGATGTAACCTCATGGTCTAACCACCAGATAAAAAGCTTTAATTGATCTTGACAATGAGTAAGTTAATGAGATATAGCGAGAAATAATTATTGCTGATCATTGCTCAATATTGTTCTTGATATTGAGAAGTGGTTTAATTTTGAAACATTATGTTATTCTCTAGTGAATTAGTTTTTTTTTATTTTTCTGGTTCTTTTTCCTACTTTCTTTGATATTTAGGGAAATTAATCACATTGAGATTTATGTTTTATTATTTATTAACATTTGTACCTAGTCCTTGCCAGATGTGGGTTTAATGATTGTTTTTGTAAGTGATAAAATTTGTATTCTAGTTGTTGAAGCAGCATTTTGTTTAGTCTATTACAATACTAGTATCTTATCTTCACTTCCTTGAATAATGAAAATAAGAGCTGTTATTTTCGATAGACTGTTTGTTAATTTTTATGTCACTCTCGTGTTCCAAATAATCATACCTGTACAATTATTTTGGAGAAATTTTCCACTCTGCATGATGTTTATTTGAGTCTTCCACCCTGCACTATTATTCTTCCCTTCACTATTAGTTAGAACATGAGAGTACTTTGTGACAAAATGGTTAATGTTTGTTTAAATCCTGTAAGAGATATGGCATGAGGCTGGAGTGATAATGTTATTAATTGTGTTTGGTGATCTACTGAAAATATACTTAATTATAATGAAAAAAGTAGAAAAATAAATGTATAAAAGCTAAGTTACTGCACTGTCTAAAGCATTACTTCACCAAAACTTCCAAACTGGTTTTTCTGGAAGGAATTCATTAGTTACCAAGCTGTCTCACTAAGTCTACTGTGAAACAAAATACTTTTTATGTTCCGTTATTCTAGAGTATTGTTGGGAATTGGATTACGACTTGAAGATAACAAAAACAATGTAGAGCTACATTTAAATGTTATATTAAAAACTTGTATAGCTACACCAGAAATGCAATGTGTATCACATGGAAAATGTTGAACATAATAATGTAATATATGTTAACATTTGCCTAAATTGAAAATGTATTTCCAATAATACTTACCTCTTCACACATTTTTAGCTCTTACTCGACTGCATAGGGCCCCCGTGAGGCATTGAGAGGACAATACAGTTGTGACCTGATTACGTTTTCTGTTTGAATCAGTCATGGTTCAGTTACGTTGTATGTTTGAATCAACATGGTAAAAAATTAAGACTAACCCTCAGGGACAAACTACTGGAAGAGTCTTACCTATAAATAACACAATTATCAATTATATTTTTTGAGAATTTTTCTTCCCTATTTCAAAGTATAGGATTATACAATACTATCATCCCTTGAGAATATAACTGTATTTCATTGTTTCTCACATGATTTTCTTTCTTCTATTGGTTTTCATTACAACAAGTAATGTCATGTCTAACTTTTTACCATTGTAACTGTCTTTTTGATTACTGTAGTAAAATGCAATACATTGAGTTATTAATACATAGTGTAATTGTTGCCTTGTTTGAATAGATACTCACTTTTGCATGCAGATAACTTCTTTCCTTGAGTTTGTACATTTTGCTAAAGAAATTTTCAAACTCTCAGCCTTGTGAAAATTCCCATCTAACCTCATGTGAAAATGGTCCAATGCATGATGATGTTATCATGCAACAGAACCCTTCACTAATAAGAATGTGACACACCTCCATGGCTCCCTCTCCTTTCATGCTCGTGAATCTTCATTCTTTGACAATACAATAAATATATGTACACTGGAAATGTGGGGAGAATGGATGGGAATGTGTGTAGAGGTGAGTATCTATTAGAAATACATTTTCAGGTAATGAAAAATTATAATTTCTGAAAATGATACCTCATCTCCTCATGCAGATAGCTAGAATATCAAGTTGAGATGATGATGGAGGGATTGATGCATAAGTTATCTAGATGAACTCCCTTCAGAAAGCAAGTGAATAAAGCTCATGTGGTGTCACATCCAATGGAAGGGGTACCTAGGAGTACACCCATGGGAAGACTGCATTTCGTCTCATCCAGGGTATACTTTTTTGCCCATGTAGAAGAACAATATAGCCATAACAGTGTTGCAAGGATGGTCAAAACAGATACATGGCATTGAAGAACTCACATACAAGCTGTTGGACAGCCAATATGTGTAGTGAGGCTAGAGCTTATTCAGACCATACCTTGTGTGCTCACCTCTTCTACCATTAGGCTCGATGGGTCAAAACTAGCCGTGGAAGGAGGGCACTTGTGATAAGTATCTGTTCTCACGTTCTTTATCATCAGTATCTACAAGCCCCCATACCAACTGCAGGAGAAAGACACTGTGAATCATGACTGTATGAATACTTATATAAACGTTTACTCAACCATCAGTCACTACAGGCCCCTTGGCTGCTGTGGGAGCAGGGTATACGAGCAATACATCACTGGTGCAAACAGTGTTCACCCGAAGTCTACCACCAGTCTTTGATGCTGGTTTTTTTCATGATACTCAATGGAATGGGTATGATATGGATCAGACATAAGTAATATAGATATATACAGAAAGAGATACCATGAGGAAAACAAAAGTGGTCTTGCAAAACACCCCACCTCACAGAGGGCACTTGTAGAGCCAGTACGGATGGTATGAGTGATTTCTGTTATCCTGACTCGATCGGGATTTTGGATAAATATACCCTGCAAGGCAACTCTAGCCACCTAGTGAGATCCTATAGTGATTGGGAGGTGATAATAATTTTCTTCAATCACCTGTCCATAGATGGAGGGTGGATTGGAGGTAGCCACAGGCAGAAGTCTAAATCCCTATGGAGACAAAACAGCCAAGTAGAGCAGATAGTTAGTTATGAAGAGGTGAGTGAGAGTCCACATGTCAGCCTGGGGAATAACATCCAAGTCTGTGAAAAAGTGTAGCTAGGGAATGTGGGTGACAAATCTAATGAGAAGAAACACTAAAAAAGAGTACATTCATTTGGGGAGTAGAAAGTTGAGAGGAAATCAACAGATGATGTGAAGTGGAAGGACCATTTCATGTATAGTCTCATCAAGAAAGACAGCCCACGACAATGTTCAATGAACCTGGAACAAGACTAGCTAAGAAACTCACCCAAGTAGAATTAGCACAGAGGAGGAGGACCAAAGTCAAGAAGTAGGGGGACCTGAAGTGTGTGTCCCCATGGTAGTTGACATGAGGCAACACAGTAGATCTGACCAAATGGATCAGGACTAATTGATCTATAAGGAGGTGAAAGAATTGTGGAGATGCCTAATGGACAGTAAACAGGTTGAAGGCATAAGTAGAAAACACTCATCCAAGGACAAAGAGCTTGGAGTCAGACCATCATTCAGAGATGCTCCACACCCTAACAGAGAAGTATCCAAAAATAGGTGAAGATCCAGATGGGGAGGAGGTAAGGGAATGCCAGAGTTGGTGACAGTGAGATCTAATTACCATGCAAGATCCCCCAGAAGAGAAGGAAGTGGACTTATGAGGTTGGTGGAGTCTGAAAAGGTTCCATTGGTCACACAACATCCAATGTAGGGGACAAATATGTACACAGAGTGAGGAAGGATTAGGAAAAATTTATGTGCCATCCCAAATGATCAGAGTCACAAAGAAAAAGTGAAATTGGAAGGATTATATAAATGAGAATGCAGTGGGTACTGACACCATTCCAAACATAAAAGCACACAACTGGATATGTGATCCAGGTGGATAACTATGAGAAAATATCCTGAGTATGGGGTGATTAGGATGTGGACAATGGTGTCCAAAATACAAACCTTGGTCATCCACAGGACAAGCTAAAATGACCAACTGAGAGAAAAATCTACCATCTAGTATTGTGTGACAACCAAGAAACAGGGATCAATTTATAAAGAAATTTCCAGGTTTTCCTGTATCAGAGGTTGTCCAAAAGAAAATACAAAGACCCCAAAAAAATATCCAATTACGACAATACTGATATACAAATACCCTAAAAAAAGATCCAATTACAAGAATTTTTATATCTTATTTATTTCCTAAAAGTACAATTAATGTTTAGTTGGCAATTTTGCATCGTTATTCAACTAATTTTTGATGCCTTATTTTCCAGGAAGTTTCATTACATTGGAAAAAAATAAGCCCAAACCATGCTGATGTTACATAGTATTGGCCAATCACATTCTATGTTTTCATTCTTACAAGCTTGGTCTGCCCACCAAGTGCAGTTAAGTACAGCCCATAGTAAGACTAGACTTGCATCGGAACTCTTACACATACTACTATACCGTAATACATATACAATGCCTTAGCACTGCACATGTACATACACACACTGCTGATATGTATTGTTGTTCATATACATAGTTTGTATTAACCTGGAGAAAAGCAAAGCTAGCCTTATTTTATTTATTCTCATTCTGTACTGATCAAAACTTTCATAAAATCTTATTTGTAGTTATCATTATTATATTCTATTTAATTTGTGAATTTCCTGCTTTCTCATAGCAGCTAGGCCTTCTGTATTTCCTAGACTCGATTGGTTGTGTCTATCTAATATTAGCCTTAATCCTGTGTGTATGTGTGTAACTGAAAGGGTGTCAGTATTTAAACTGTAACAATTAACAATGTAAATTCTGAGTTTGATTTTGTAAATTTTTGTTCATTGGTAAGAAGTTCAGACAGTCATGTTATTTTCATCGTCATAAGCATCTATACTAAAAACAAATCTAACAAAATTTTAGTGTTATTGGCATTCATTTTCAATGCGAATTCCACCCGCCTATATATATGCATACAAACATCAAACAATAAAATGTGTGGTAATGTAACTAACTGAACTGTATACACTGTACTGTGTCACCACACATAGCCATTCATGCTCATTTGAACACCATACAAGATGTACATGCATAAAGCAGCACTGAGGTGCTATTGTCCATGATAGAACATGTAGTGATTAAAACAGTATTATTACCCAATCACAAAAGAACTTCTCCTAATGTTTTCAGACCCTTTTGGTGGATTATACCAACATTTCTCTTGTACAAAGTACAATGTTTTGAAACAAAAAAAATAGACCAAAAGGTATTTTTGTGGAGATTCAAATTTGAGTTTATAGTTAGTTACCGATTATTTTGTTTGAGGATTGGAGCGAACATTATTTATAAGTTTACAATATACTGCAATACTCTTTTGAGTAAGGGTCTGTGCTAGGGTACTAGTCATCCATCAGAGAACACGGGAGTTTAAGTTGTTTGTCCGAGGAAATTTTTAGTCATCTCGGGTGACTGGATGACCATTAAAATTGAGCCCTGAAGAAACAATAGAGGGAAGAGAGGTCGATAATTGGATGCCAGTAACCGATCTCTAATGGGAGAACAAAAATGTGGGAGTCAAAATCCATAGAGACTTGTGAACCCTCAAGAGGGTTTAATTCTCACACAATTTCAACATCACCCCCTGAAGTGTCAAAAGATGTCGGATGAAAGTAGGAAGAAAAGCGGAGGACAGACAGTATACAGAACATAGCACTGAGTGGGAGATGGACAGGATGAAATACTGAACTGGTGGGTTAAGGTTGGGACAATCAGGAAAATCAAAGATTTGAGGGAAGATTAATGGCAGGCAGCTAAAGCCCATAATCTCAGGGAATCAGGGATATTAAGAAAATCTCACAGGCAAAGAGAAGGGAAAAAACAAGGTCCCAGAGAAAGGTGCAAGGGAGATGGACTAGAGATAGGTGGATACCCTTCCCAAAATGTTTCAACAACAGGTGAACCAGAGACGAAGAGAAATGATAGAGGAGGTGGAATTAGCCATTGATGAAAAAAAAAAAAGAAGATCTAAATCCCTGAAAAAAAAGTCATAAGGGAAACAGAGAAGAGCTACCAACATAAGGTAAAGGGAGGTACTAAGGAAGAATAGTAAAAAAAGTCATAAAAATGGGAAAAGTGAGCTCTAGAAAGGGAATCCAACCTCCAAACTGGCAAAGGTGACTCTGAAAACTGGAAGTCAGGAATAAGAAATGCAAAGAGAGAACAAAAGAGACAGTAGGCAGGGAGTATGAGGCATAAAACCAAAGGACAGAAGGTGAGCCCAAAAAGGAGTGGTATGTACCTATATAACAAGTGAATGAAGATATATAAAGAAATCACAAGGAAAAGCTTATGTACAAGCAAATGGGAAGAGTCAAAAGACAATGGATTAAGAGATATAATTGTATATATCTGAGAAATAAGGTGAAGAAAGAAATCAGAGGAAGTCTGAGAGTGTCATTCATTAGGTAGAGTAGTTCACAATGCAAACCTGGAGGTGGACATTGGTGCTTAAATTTGTCCTCATCAGTTCCTGGCATGAAAATGGGTAAGGGATGAGAGTAGAGGAGCCCAGCTACATAATGGAAACCAACACATAATGGAAAATGGTAATGTCTTCAACAGGAAAAGATCTTCCAGCAGAAATGTTGTTCATTTGTTCTGTGTGCAATTCTTCACTCACATCAGTTTTGGAGATATTCACATTAAATTGTGAATTCATGCTGAGTTTAACAAACTCAATCAAGTAAAAATTGAAATTTTAAAAATTATAAAAAATGCACATCTCAGCAAATGCAAAAACACATGGGAATTCATGAGCATAATTGTAGAGGGAGCCACTGTATATGAAGGTGTTAAACTCCTATTAGTGGAGGGTTTTACTGCACAAAGACATCATCACACAGTAGCACAAGTTCATGTTCTTTTTAAGTGAGATTAGGTGAGAGTTCTCACAAAGCTGATAACTTGTAAATATCTTGGGCAAAACACATGAACTCAAGAGGAAAGAAGCTATCTGTGTGAAGAGGTGAAGTATCGTAGCATAGCATTACTGGAAAGAACAGAGGATATGGTCCCTGGAATCCAGCTTTGCATTTGGCCATCATGGTACAAACAATGGCATTGTTATCAATGTTGTTAATAAAAATAAACAGAAAAGAACCTAACCCAAAATCTTGAGGTATATTACACCACCTGTAAATGTAATATACTGTGAAGTCACTTCTTAATAGCATCCTCTACTACAAAACTTTCAGTTCATTTAATTATCTCCTGCCCCAACCGAGGCAATCTTTCTAAAAAGTGTTGTACATGGCACCTTATCAATATCCTTCTGATAGTCCAAGTACACCAAATCCCTTGCATTATTCATACCTCAGTCAAACATTACGTTTCCAAGGTTAGTAAATTTGTAAAACATCACCTTCCATTTCTAAATCTGTGCTCACAAAGAAAGAATTGCTCTTATAATAGAGAAGTCAGATTATGAAGTTTGCCTTCAAATGTGGTAGAAGCTACAACAGTGAAGGAAATTAAAACAGTGGTAGAAATATTTAGGAGATCAGGTATGGATAGAAGAAAAAGGTTTATTTATGTAGTTTGGGGAAGGGTATTGGTATAAAATGGGATAGCCTGGATGGGTCAAAGGGCTCCATGTTATCTCTTACAAATGAAATGAGGTAAGAAGCTTGTTTGCTTCAGATTTTTGCATAAGGGATATTTACATAGTACAGCTGGGCAATTAACTTGATTAATCGATTAACTATGAATATTAACAAGTCTCATAAAATAATTGACTAATTGAAATTACAATTAAATGGATTATTGCTATGAAAAAAAATCAACTAATTGAAATTAGTTTCAAATTGTTCCAATTAACTAGTAATTTAAATATTGTCATAATAATTTTTCATTATTATTTGATTAAAATTAGGGTTTTTGTTATTCCAGTTGTCTAAGTAATCAAAATACTGCCATTATGTTTATTGTTAAGTGCAAAGCTATATAATGGGGTATCCATACTCTACCCACAACAATTTTTAGCTATCTAGTAAAAATAATAGTTATTTCTTTTGAGCCGCCTCACGTAAGAATAACCTATTACTCAGCTTTACACACCAACTCTTATTTGACTCTATAGTGAGATTTGACTATCACTCTTATGGTACACACACATGGCCCCAAAATGTGGAGCACATTTTTGTGACAATGACACACAAACCATAAACCTTCAGCACTGAAATATGTCTATAAAAAGAGTAACTGACCAGAAAAAGCTTTCATGTAATGTCTAAAGACAAGTTTTATACCAACATACTGTAATTGAAAAACTACCATTTTGAAATCTACACTTTTATCTAAACTTCTGACCAATCAAAACTACTTGAGTACATATTTTTTAATACTAACTTTTCTATAAAAGATGAATTTCTTAATCCATCTGGCTATCTTGTCCATTCAACTCACTTACTGCATTTCATCCTTACAAATCCCCCAGTATTTCTTACAGCCAGCCACGGAAGGAGAAAATTACAAACAAGTAATTCCTAATTACTGAAATATAACTAAATTGCCAGTAATTACTTAACTCCCACCCCTAAAATAAATGTGGCACTGAATAATTAATCTCTTTATTTTCCAGCATCTCACTATTATTAAGTTAATGGTCTATGAGTGTAATCTTTTGTTTCCTTTATTACCCTAGAACAACACTTCCCAATTTTCTTTTATATGTAACCCTAATTTTGAGAAAAAAGTTTATGCAATTCCAGACACCACAAAAACAACATAGCAACCAACACCTTCACAGGGTAATTGATTTTCAGAGCTTGTTAATCCAGAACAAAAGTAGGCCTAATTGTAATCATTTTCTCATGACCCCCATCAGCTTACACCATTACACACAGTTTAGAAACTGTTGCACTAGAATAAATATTATCTTGTACAGGTGCCTTATATTTCTAATTCTCTCAATCTTGAATTTTATCAGCTTCAGCTGCACCTTAACTCCATTCAAGGATATCCTATAATATTCTGGAAAGTGAACTATCTACTTTACATTTTCTCTAGTAAAAGCAGTTAAGTATTTAGTCACCTCATTTAATCATCAACAAAAACCCTACTATCTTCATTTTTAAAATCTAACTCCCATTTTGTCATTCCACTTCCCTTTAAAATACTATAAGTATTAACATTTTCTGCAACTCTTCCTCATATACCTTTCTCAAGTTTCTAATAAATTGATAGGTACTTTTCCATTATACCCCCACAATTTTAATAAGTTTAAAAAAATATATATATATATATAAATATACACTTTATTCATATAATAAATGTCCATAATAAATTTCTAAAAATATATTAATAAGCATTGTATCCATACTAAAACTTTACCATTTGCAGGGGCATAACAGAAAAGTACCAGTGATATCAGTTTTTACTGGTTCTTTGGTAACTTTAGATCATAAACCTCTAAACCTGAAAACCTACTAGTAGCTGTCTGTTTGATTTTTCTAAATTTGTAATGCTTTTCCTTAACTTTCCAATTAATTTTCTTTGGAATTAAGACTGCTTTCTTACTCATCTGAACAAACTTTATAGTTGTAGTAACTTATTCCTAAAGGTTTCCACTTCACATAAGTATCCCAGTTTAATCAACAGCCTGCCAACCCTCAGTACAGCACTCGGTTGGTGTACAAGAGGTCTCAAGTTTGATTCAGAGCTGTGATTAATACTAGAGCTAAACTAGCACTCAACAAGCAGTTTTCTTACAACCCTGAGTTAAGACTCAAGGACAGACCCCGCTTGTTGTAAGAAGAATGTGGTAGTTTCAGTTGTTAAAAAGTGCCTTACTACTAATACAAGCAACTGCCAGAGCTCTTTAGCAGAGTTGGCAGTGCACTTGCTTGTGTGAAGATCTCAAGTTTGATACTGAGACAAGGAAATAAAAAAGGAATTAACAAAAGTAACATTTGGAACTAATAGTAATAGAGTACTAAACAAAAACTCTGATCTTATCAATACCATAAGGCCTTGAACCTTATAATATTAGTTTATATTTTAATATAGCAAATATTGTCTCCCAAATTTCCCTCACTGCACAATTTTCTGAGAGATCTCAATGGTTAATATAATATTTAAGTTTATTGTTATCAAAATAGCATTATCAATACCACTACTTGGGTAAACCGACTCAACCTGTATCATGATTGAAATTTTTATCTTAATTAAATGCAAGGGGCACTTGGAAGTTGGATTCAAATTTCATTAATAAATTAGTGCTACTTAAGCTCAAGACTTACAATTTAGAAGTTATACATACATGATCAGAAAAATACACTACTACTTACTACTACATTACTACTACGAATACTATATTACTACTAACGTTAGTACTACCACCGTACCAGTACTGCACCTATGAATATCAACTGTTGTCATTGGTACAGTTATTTGGGTTAATAAAGATACCCTTTTGTTGTTAATGTTAAATTATTATATCGTTAGTACTTACACTTACAATACAAGTTACAGTTACAAGCTGAGTTAAAACTTAGAAATAGAAGTTAGAAACAAGCTAATAATAACATAGAATAACTTTTTCTTCTTGCTATAAAGCTCAAATTAACTAATTCATAGTGTAAAATAATAGAAAATAATTTTCATATGTAAAATACTTACATTCTTAGATCACGTAAAAATTTGGAAACCAAATTAATACTTTATTAAGGCTTAATTTGTAACACCAAATTATATAATAAGCCGCGCCGCGAAATTTACATAGTTCAAAAGTCCAGCGTACTCGTAAGCAAGTAATGACAAGCGCATGCGTATAAACTGCCATCTACATTGTTGTATCTCAAACTCATTCTAAATAAACATCACTCCGTTGTGCCTGATCAGGTGTGTTGACTTGTTGTTTGAATTATGTAAAAAAGTGAGATTCACTGAAAAGGTGAATCGTCTTCACTAACTAAATCACTTGGTATGGGGATAAGTTAGCAAATTATTGGATAGAAAAGTGGCTGGATGGGAGAAAGCAGATGGTTGTTACTACTAATACCAGGAACTGCTAGGGCTCTTTAGCAGAGTTGGAAGTGCACTTGCTTGTGTGAAAATCTCAAGTTTGAAATTGAGACAAGGAAATAAAAAAGGAATTAACTAAATTTAATCAAATTTGCAGATGATATTAAGGTCTTGGGTGTTGCTAGCTGTGAAGAGGATGCTGCTGATTTACAAAAGGATTTAGATCATTCAGTGAGTTGGGCAAATGAATGGCAGATGGGTTTTAATTATAATAAATCCAAGATAATGCATGTGGGTTATCATAATTTGAATTATAAGTATAATTGAGATGGGTATAACCTTAACAGTGTTATGAAAGAAAGGGATCTTGGTGTAATAGTTATCAGTCTCTAAAGCCATCCAAGCAGTGTGCTGTTGCTAGTGGTAGGGCAAATAGTATTTAGTTTGTATCTACAGAAATATTAAATACAATTCTAAAGAGGTTATAATTTCATTATACAGGTCACTGGTTAGGTCACATTTGGAATACTTTGTTCAGTCTTGTGCTCCTTACCTTAGGAATGACATTGAATTGTTGGAAATGGTGCAGAGAAGGGTTACTATAATGGTGTCTGGGATGGAGAGGTTGTAATACCAGGAGAAGTTGAAATCTCTCAAATTGTTTTTTCTTGGAAAAAGAAGAGTGAGGTGGGATCTCATTGAGGTGTTTAAGATTATAAAGGGAATTGATAGTGTTGATGCAACATCTTTTTACATATTTAACAGTGAGAATAGTAGGACTAGTGGACACAAATATAAATTTTGGCAAGGTTGGAGTCATCTTCAGCTAAAACAGTTTAAATTTTCTAACAGGGTGGTAGGCCTTTGGATGGGTCGCCTTCGGATGTTGTAGAGGCAGTAAATTTAACTGAGTTTAAGAAAAAGCTTGATAAGTATATGAATGATAACGGCTGACTTTAAGATTTTTTAAAAATTATTTTAATTTAATTTAGAGGATGGAACAATAGGTCCCATGTTGTCCCAAAATATTATGTTTGTTATGTTAGTTTTGAGCGTAATACGGCAGAAAGCTAGTAGAAATGGCGACAGTAATGTGAACATTATGAAGAAGCTGTTGGTTTGATTTCAAAATTTGTTCACTTCTGCTTCACGTGTCTAGAAAGGAGGCACAGAAGATATTTATCATGTGTATATTCATTTCAACTGACAAAGATAAACTTAATAAGTTTCTATAAAAAGCTGGACAATGTTGAATATTGAAATGCAATATCACATGAACAATGCGTTTTTCATAAAAGAGACCTATCTAGTGGGAGAATGAATAATTTGTTACCTATTTGACAGAGTTAAAATTACTGACTAGGAGATCATTGACTTTATTTATCATAATTGTATGATTTAATGTCATTATTTATTCGTGTGATTACTTCAAAATGTACATGCAATTTCAGCATGTAGCTGATCATATTTAGAACTTGTGATGGTTCCTATGAGTTCTATGTCATGTCATTCAGTTTATGTAATGCACTCATAACATTTCAGAGGCTAATGGAGCTTACTCAGAGAGGACTACAATGGGAGAAATATGTAATCTACGTCATTGATGTCTTGGTATTGGGTTGCACATTCTGTTTGCTGCTGAGAATCTGAACATAATGATTCAGTGAATAAGAAAGACATGGTTGAACTTGAAACCATATGCATGTGTAGATGAAATCTTTAGCCACATTGTGGGTGAGATGGAGTGTCCATGGATCCTGTTAAGATTGCAGCAGTGCAAGTGTCGCCTCAGCTTATGACCATGAAAAAGATATGCAGTTTCCTTGAGTTTGTGTCATATTACCGACATTTCATGATCAAATTTTCCTAAATTACTGCATTTGTATTTGTTCTCACTAAAACTGGTTCACATTTTATTTGGACTGAAGAAAAAGCATTTCAGTTTCTAAAAGGTGCTTCAATGAAGATCCGGTGTTGGTATAATGACAACAAAATTGTCAATTCCTGTCGATACTAATATCAGCAACAGTACAATTGGACAATGATTTTCATAATTGCAGGATGGAATAGAATTTGTCATTGCATGTGCTAGATGTACGTTGATGACTCATGAATGCAGTTACTGTATGATGAAGAAATGCTTTTTGCAGTTGAAGTGAACATTAAATATTCCACCACTATTTGTGTTGTAGAATTTTCACTATTTAGATGGACCAGTTACAGAAGTGGCTAATGTACTTAAAACTCTGGTAGGGATAATTGCATGTTGTATCACAACACATTACAGGCGTATGACTTTGTTGTATTGCATTATCTAGGCTTACTACATGATAATACCTTGTTTGTTTGTTGAATTTCCCAACTCTGGACACCATGTGGAATGAACGCCATTTTTTCCATAGCAAAGTTAAAGCATGTGGTGGGACATTCCACTAGTGGTTGGATACCACAATTAACACTTCAGAAGGTCTGGGAAGAGCAACTGAACGACTCATAACTAGTATGGGTGCTCCATGCCATGTAGCAAGGTGATGCACATCCACCACACATTTAGGAACATAGTGAGGTGCATGTAACCTCTGGCATTGGTATGAGCAATCATGAATGAGGAGCCTGGGTTCTACCATTGTGTCAGACACCGAGACATGGTTCTAAATTTGACTGCAGCTCGTGATTTCCAAAGTTTTTAGGCAGCAAATTATTCAGACATTGCATAATGTTACCACGGCATTACACACACATGTGGTAATGTGCATTGGTATTATGTGCTGGTTGTTACTGATTACTCCACAAAATGAGTCGAGGTGTGTCCATTGGCTGATACTTCAGCACAGTTGTCGTTCATTGATGTGTTAACCCTCTCGCTGCATATAGGTTAAAGTGTGCTTGTTGTTACAACCTTTTACAAAGTTACACTCATAATTTAATTAAACTGCTTTATTATCAACGTATACAAATAAACTTGACATCACAACATAGCGAATAAATCAAGTTTTAATATTATTATAGTAATTTTAAGTTCTTAATTTTATATGGAAATGTATAAATCAGTCCTCAGTCTCCCCTACTATGAAAATTCTGAAATTTGTTCTTTAGGTCTTCCCAATTCTCTAATTTATTTACTACTCCTCTCTAAAATACAGATTTTAATGTAAATTACTTATTATAATTAAGATATTACTAACGCAAAGTGTTATTTTTATAGCTTTTAATTTTATTTGTTTACAGAACCATAAACTATAACGTCAGACCCACTTGCCAGGCCCAACTGTCATATCTTCTCTTTCTCAAATTGCCAATACTTACACATACCATATGTAAAACGTTTTTGTGATGTTTTACATTAAATAAAAAAATAAAACACTTAACATGCCTGCATACCATACCTTTACTCTTCCCTTTACCTTCCCGACCTTCCCTAGCTCTAAAAGTCAAAACCAATGGAAATAACTCATGTATTTATCAAGAAAAAGATGTAACTTGTTATCTCCTGTAAAATACTTACATTGTAATAAATATAAGTAAAACAAAAAATACCACTTTAGAATGAAATTGAAATAAAAATCCAAAATTACATTTAAAACAAATTTAATATAATGACTAAAGAGATATGTTAAACATTAAGTAACCCTCTGGACAAAATACTGTTACGCCTCCGTTCGTTAGTTAATTTTCCGTATAATTTCTTTCCCAAGAAACTTTAGCGATACAAGTCCTTTCTTAAATAAAACTGGTTTATTCTTTCTAAATACAACTTTGCAATACACTTAATTTCCACAGTCACGCTATTACAAACGCTATAATTCACAACGAACGTCTCACGTGCTCGACTCAACAATACGTCTCTCTGTCCGCAGTTCAATTACACATTACCTTGTTGCCGTCATTTCTAACCGGTTTATATATACAAGACTACCGCATATCTAGTAGGCTCTCGAGATTTCAGGAAGGGACGTGAACGTTCGAGAAGCGCATGACGTGTTACTAGGGTCACGTGACCTCCGCTGTCGTAACAATACGAAAGAGAATAAAGTTTTCAATAAAGAAAATATAATTAAATCAGAAATATAGAAACTGAACCATTTGACATTAAACAGAAAAACAACCTTTAAAAACTAAATTCCAAAGACAAAAACTAACAAATAAAACATCCTTGCCAATTGAACCTGTTTCTCCAGCTATGAATGAGGATCCCTATGCTTCAAGAAACATGGTGCTAATTTAGCAGTGTAAGACTAAAGGGAAGGCAGCTAGTAATCACCACCCACCGCCAACGAATAGTGGGATTAACCGTAACATTATAACGCCCCCACGGATGAAAGGGCGAGCAAATTGCAAGTCGAGCGCCCTAACCTGGCCATGTCGGGCCTAGATCTGTGTTTCGATATTAGCTGTGAAAGATATTTTGATTGGAAATTATCTGTAGAAAGTGAAGTTCACATACAGTAGCTTGTGTCATACCAAATGCAGATTTGGTGCATCCAGTATTTTATTTAGTTACGATCGAAAATTTTCAATCACGCAGATCAAAATATTTTGTAAGTAAGCAGTTTTACTGAATGTTTTATAACAATATTTCAATACAAGATGCAGTTGAAATGCATGAAAATGCAGACTGAGAGTACATGCAGAGGTATCAAGAAACACCCATGTGGTGCTACTTTGTAGTCACCTTTACCCTTTGCAAAAACTTGTATCTGAAATGAGTCTGATAGGAAGTGAGGTGTCGATTTTAATGGATTCCCATGGCTAGAAGTTAAATGTTGGTGCTTATACAGTGTCTACACTGTTTCAATAATATATGAACCAGTGTCTACAGTCTCGCAGCCCATTTCTTTCTTACTGAACCTGGCATCTGTTTTTGAGTCCCCCAATGGGACAGTGGTAAGTCTATAGACTTACAACGCCAAAAATCCGGGGCTCAATTTCCCGTGGTGGACACAGTAGATAGCCCAGTGTGGTTTGGTTCTCAAACAAACGCACATATATACATACACTGTTTTTTAATAACAACCAGACAATAGTAAAGGTGGCCCGGCATGGCCAGGTGGTTAAGGCGCTCGACTCGCAGTCTGAGGGTCGCGGGTTCGAATCCCCGTCACACCAAACATGCTCGCCCTTTCAGCCGTGGGGGCGTTATAATATGACAGTCAATCCCACTATTCGTTGGTAAAAGATAGCCCAAGAGTTGGCTGCCTTCCCTCTAGTCTTACACTGCTAAATTAGCGACGGCTAGCGCACATAACTCTCGTGTAACTTTGCGCGAAATCTATAACAAACAAACAAACACCGATCTAGTTGTGTTTTCCTTAAAATATAGTATGAGCTTAGGTGTTACAGTTATCTCTCAATAAAATTCACTATCTGAAACAAATTCTCTTACTAGCATTAAAAGAAATATCGGATGTACTGTATCTTCAAATAATGCTCTACAGCTAAGTAGTCACAGTTTACTTTAAAACTCAAAGTTTTAACATCTAGATAAAAGCATTTATTTCATTCATACGTTGCTTCACAAATGTGTTTTCAGTCTAACTGATTCATTTGTGTTATACAATTCTCATGAATGACTCTTCATTATGTCCATACACGTATACAACAACAAACCTATAATTTAAGAAAATAATAATGATTAATAATATATAGTGTCAAAGTGAATTATAATATAGTTTCAAATAAACCTTGTCTTAATTCTATGTGTTGTGACATCAATAAAACGATGAAAAATTATGATTTACCAGCTTAATCAATTGTTGTCAGGTAATTTGTAAACATAAATATCATCTCAACCATTATTATGTCAGTCATGTCCTAAATGGACTGAAGAGCTCTGATATTGAGCAAAAAGCCTCATTAGCACTGGATATAGTAATTATAGTGTGGTTGAAGTATTATCATACACTCTTCTTTATTTCCATTCAGAAGTTCTTATTGATAATATATTTATTCATACACATATGTTGCCATATACATACATTTAACACCACACTACACATCATAATATATACTAGTAGCTTTAGACAAACTGCCTCTAGCTTTTGTACATTGGACCTTATCTAGCTATGTCTCAATAAATTGGATACAGTAATGAATAGACATCCATGAGCATTACACTCAACATGTTTTATCAGAATCACAAAATAATAATCATTGGCAGAATGTAGTTGCACTAAAATTTTTTAGTGCAAATTGTTTTAGCCAGGATGATTATTCGTGCTTTTACTACTGTATATATGACTCAGACCAACCTACACACAATAGAATACTCTGCAGTAAAATACCATTTACTGTCCTATACAAGTGCCATTACTAATAGTTGAATTATCAAGATACTGTATTACCGTTTGCAAGTTAACTCACTCACTTCTGTTATAATCACAGAAAACAACAATATAGGAAAATCCAATGAAACAAGGAACATTCAAATTGGATTCATAACAACATTATTTAAATTTGGATTGAGAAAGAATACACTCCCTCCCTTCTGGCAGCATTTCAGTTATCCAACTGAAGTCTGAGTGACCGATGTGAAATTATTGGTGGAGAATGAGATTCATAGCAATGTGACTAGCACAAGAAATATAAGTTTAGTTTAACCAGGCTTTGATTCATTATGGTGGAATATTAACGATCATGCAGATTGAAATGTCACCAACAGAGCAAGGTCAGTCAAAGCACATGAAAATTTGGAATATGCAAGGGTGCTGGAGGCAAAGAATACCACCTTCCTGTCAGGTATACAAATTATCCTCAGTGTTTAACTTTCATCTAAAGGAAACAGAGATGGAGACAAAATGTTGCTGTCATCAAGTTCGATAATTAAAGTAACTAGGTCAGTATTTGGGTAATGTTCAATCTAATGTTGTTCACTTGTATTGCAGTTTCGACCCTCCCCATTTCTTTCCTACCACACCAAGGTACTGTTGATATAACAATCAGAATAACTGTGTACCATCGGCCATGATGACTTTAGACAGCACAACTGGTTTAAGTCAAGTTCAAGATCCATGGAAGTCTGCATCAACCAAGACCACAGATAGCATTGATTGCAATCTATAGGTAGGTTAAGCATGAGCATAAGGAAACCTGTGGATATGGTGACCAAAAGTTTTATTTTCTTTCTACTCTTTTTTTACTGCTCGTGACTAATTTGAACTCTTTTTGACCCATATGTTAAAGGACGACTATTCCTATTTAAGGTCAAACTCGAAACCTTTGTAGTTATCTTAATATTTCAATCTGCCAGTTGATATGTTTCTTATTCTTGTTGCTGCTTAACATCAAAACTGACAAGGAATCATGAAAAGAGCCAGTGGTGAGAACCTTTTTATTTGATTTTAGTGATGCTGCAGAGATACATGACATGCAGGAATGGCTCAGGCTAGATGAATCCCACAATTCCTATCTGATCTGCAACTATGGGTAGATATGTAAGCCATTTTTAGCTTGGACGAGATATACAGAGCCATAAATTCAACTAAAGATGGAGCTCCAGATCCACATGGTGCAAGCATTTTCATTTTTAAGGAACCTACAGAAGCCAATTCATTGAAGATAGTGTTGGAGTATCAATATAGCTGGGCAACAAGGTGCATTCCAGAAATATGGATTGATGTCTTTGTCAGTCCCTTACCCAAACACGGGAAGGATCACTGTTGTTTTAAAGGCCATCGTCCTACAAACAGCATTGGCAAGATCCCAGATAAGGCTATGGCTGGAAGGCTTGCGTATGATTTTGAATCATTACTGCCATCATCAGTAGGTGGTTATTACAGTGGAAGAGAAGCTTGGATCAATGCTGCTGAATTCATAGCTAATACACGTGAAGGCTTTGAGGCTGGTGAGAACAGCTTTGCAGTAGCTTTTGATCTGCTGGGAAATGTCCATCTCCCCATTCTTGTTGAAAAAATGTTCAGTTTAAGTTGTATAAGAAGGGTTATAGGTGCTCTAACTACCAGAAGGTGCATCATGAAGCATGAAAGATGACAATCAGACTGAAGCATCATCAACAACTGCCAGCCTCACTCAAGGACCACCATTCTTGTCAGTCCTTTTCAATATCTAAACTATGGATCTATCTTGCCTTGACAGTCCAACCAAATGCTATGTACTAACCTTTGATGACGACATTTTGGTGTATGTCAGAGGCTATAGTGAAGTTTAAATTGCAAGAAAGATGCAACCATCCCTCAGCAGGGTGAGAAAATGGTGCAATAACACAGAAATGGTCATAAATCCTGCTAAAGCCACAGCTCTGTTCTGCAAAGTCAACAGCTCAACAGAAAATATGCTGATAGGGACAAATTATCACCATCCTTTACAAGCACTATTATTACTTTGGATAAAACACTGAAAACATTTAAAAGAAAACTCAACTTCATCAGCTACAATAATACAATGATAACTAGAGCTACCAAGGGTATTAATTTATTGTAAAATGCATCAGGAAATAAAACTGAAGAAAATCACTCTACCAGTCTTATCTGCTCCATCCTGAATTATGCATTATCAATGATCAGTGTGAGTGCTACAAGCTAGGTAAAAGTAAAAAGATACAAATCACCTGTTTAAAACTGGTCATGGGATGAACTCAGCCAGCCCAATAAAAATCCTCACACCACTTAACAGCATTGAAGAATACCAACAGCACTTACAATAAAAAATTTTCACTAGGACGTTGCATTCCATTATTGAACCACCACGTCTTTGAATTGTGATATTCCACCTCCATAATGGCTTCTTAGACACCAACCAACAAGCATATCGCCTATAAGGTACCTCAGGAGACAGTCATTGGTGGACAGTTGCTATACATCCACTGCTAAAGCAATTCATCACCATCACATCTCAAACTTCTCCATGTGAATAAATATATGACACCACTTGGATATATGGAAATCAACCTAGACAAAAAATGTAGCCTACCAATACCTGTTTAAATACCATAATGGACAGTAACCTAAGGTTGGAGGAGAATTCAAGCTCCTCATAAGTAGCACAAGGATGGAACTGGAAGACATAAGTCAAGTTGACTTCTGGATTGTTGAAAGCAATGAACCACAAATAGACAATGCCACCAATATAATATTTACGACTGACTCATTAGCAGTATTATATAAAATTCAGTGGTTGACCCGAGATGGAAGGCAGAAAGTGAAGCAAATGCATGGTAAGATCATCACCTTGATGAATGTACCATGACATGGTAGGGTAAAGCTTAACAAGGAAACTTATAAACTTGCAGTAGAAGCTCCTTTATCATATCTAGCACAACTCTACTGGCAGGACAATAACCCCCTCAACCCAAGTAAATTGAAATACTAAACCATGGAAAGTCTTTCTTGGTATTCAACGGGAATGAAACTTTTAGATAAACAAAGTAATGTATAGTGTAGCTAGGAAAAACAAAAATAAAAGAAAAAGATATGGAAGCAGTAGGACAGCATGTGGCCATAAGGACTTTGGTAACATCAGTAAATGAGCTTCCTTCTACCTCCTATGAGGCAGACAATCTCCAAATGAGGAGTCAGCAACTGTTGGCACAATTCTACAGTAAAAATCATTTATTGTCTCAAACATCTACAAATACCAATAGCTAAAATGATAAATATTGTATTGTAGTGAAATCAATTTACACACTACAATTAACATAATAGAAAATAAATAAAGACAAAATTCCTTGAAACAATGATAATCAGATATACCTGATTCTTATTTCGTACTGAGAAAGAATATAATTCTCTCAATTATCATGTGGGACTTACATTTAAAGAAGCATCAAAGTATCTTACTTATATTTATACAGGATCGTGTGATCTATTTCGTTCACAATATTCAGCCAATGAACACTTAAAAATTATCACCTGAGTGCTCAAAAAGCAAAGAATTCAATGTTTTTTCAGTCTTCAATTTTTTAGATCTCTTAGCAATCACTTACAGTCCTACCAATTGTAAGTGTTCTTGGTGCTGCAGAATTCTCAAGTGCGCTGATTTCCTTTAATTAAACACTGAATAACTTGATTCAATGCACCAGAAGAAACTGCCTTGAATAAGGTGGCTAATTTCAACAGCCAGCTATTCTTTGAGTAAAGTGTTGTGTGTTTTAAAGACGTGCACTGCCCTTTATACCATCAATCTGATGGTTTAAAATTGTTAATACAAGATATCAAGTGGATGCTTTCAAAGTATATTAATTTTTGCAGAAATGATTGAGATAAACACTTGTAATACGTCATGATGGCACATTATATAACAGAACAGAGATTGACTGCCTGTTTACTAAACATGCACATGTTTGTTTAGAAAATACTTGCGAATGTGATGTATGGTCCACCTCTACAGCAGATTTGCCACATTGTCGACAAGAATATGTGGAGTGGTCAAGGTATGCATTGGTTGATGCACTCAAGTTTGTATGTTAAAATCTATGAAAAGCTATTGTATTGCAGGGGATGTTACATTAACACAGTTAAGGAACTAACATTTCAATGTGTAGATTGGTTTTTCTTTTGTATGTTCCAGTGGCACAGAAGTAGCTTGGCTCTTGTTGGACAGGTTGATATATGGGTTACAGTAGTCACGTGGAAACATCAGTAAGTTAAAGGTGTGAGTTACTGATGAGCCACTCATGTGCTAGCTCGACTAAAATTCAGAGGTCGAAAGTAATGAATTAGAGTATGTTGAGAGCATTGTTTCATATCATATCAACTTAGCTAACGAGGAGGAAATGCTAAATGAACTTATCTAGTTGTACAAGATTAGTCAGAAGAAGAAGTGTCACAAGAAGATGTGCAAGATAGTTCTGGTAGTCAGCATGGCAGGGAGAAAAAAGGAAATTTTCCCATGGCTCACTGTCCATAAAAATGTCCTGGAGAAAGAAGGAAACTGATTGAGATAAGGGGCACAGTATCAATCCTTACACAGGACCGATAAAAGCTCTCAGCAGGAGCCTGTTTGAGAGAAGTGCCAATGACAACCTTCTGATTGCTATAGGTGGAATTAACTGTCAGATTAGTAACTAAGAGCCACTAATTGTAAGATAAATGACTCAAAGGAAGTATCATTCCTTATGCTTTGAGCTATCAAGTGGCGTTTTACTCTAACATGTATAATAAAGTTAGGATGATCACAAGATTAACTGGGCTGAAAGAACAATGCATCCCTTACTTTCTGAGCAATTGAGTAGAGTTTCACTAAAATATCTACAGGATATTGGATATTACATGATATAACACTCAGAAAACACAGGATTCCTACAATATTAGTGTGAGTCCTCCTTTACTCATATTGGGGTGGCTTCCGAAATAATTATTAGAGTAGGATTCTTAGCATTTGTAGAGTGGAACCAAGGCAAAAATTTTGTTTTTGTAGCGGTTTTTAATCTCTGAAGTTATTTTCATGACTGATCTATAACATGAATACATTGCTAAGGCAGCTGATTCTGTTTACTGTATTTTATTTTTATTTTATGAGAATAAATCTTAATTAGCTACCTAAATTATTCTCTTGATGGGTTTTAAAAATGGGACAGAACTGACAGAACTGCTCCTGATTGTATTCATGTCCAAAAAATCTAGTATCTGCTAAATGTTCCGAACTAAAACATTTGCAGAAGCATAAATGAAAACAACAGCTCATTGTTTCTTCAAATAATGCCTTAAGGCCACTGCCCACAGTCAACTTCATAACTCTATCCATTATTCAGATCAAACACTAGAATTCTCAATAAAGTTTGCTCTCTGTTATGTTCTCAGTGACTGATTCATTTTCTGTTGAACAACACTTATGAATGCCTTTATGTAGAGTTTCATACATGTATGCCAAACTTAACATATTCATAATCACAAATACATAATTACATACATATAAGGCTGAAAGTTCTACATATCATCATATGCACTAGTAGTTTTTGACAGATTGCTACAGACTTGTGCACCATTACAAATAACCTGTATCGACTGGTCCTATAAACTGATTTTAGTGTGTTACCATACGTGAGTGGTGAAACCTAACAGATTCAGATACCTCATGAAATAAACACTTCTTGGAGAAAGTTAGCTGTACTAGTCTATTCAGTATAACATTCCATGTGTCATTAATGTTATTTGTATCATCTCTACCATGTATATCAATACACTCCCTTTCAAGCACTGGCTAGATGTATTGGACTGTACTAAATGGGCATTCACTCTTCCAATTTGCTGTCAACTGAGGATCATTGGGCCACTCTGCTGCCTTAATACAAATCAATTCCCTCGTGTTGTGCAACTTTACAGAAATGTATACACAGGCAGTCACAGTGAAATAAGACTTGTTCTACTGAAAAATCACTCAATTCACTTTCTCTTTCAGAGTAGATCACAATACTCTCACTGTCCACTGAGGAGCCAAGCACAATTAAATGTATTGGCAAATCTTTTTCAAGAGGAATCCCAACACCATTTCAGAAGACTTGTTGCTACTCTGAAAAGGGTGGTAATGTTATCAAGATAAATCACTTCAGAATTTGGAAAATAAGGTATCACAAAACTCTTTCAGTCATTGGCTTCTCAATCAACAACCGTTTTATCAAGTGGTAATAATACAATGCAGAGCATACTTGTATCTTACATTCTTGCTCAATAGTACAGAAAGCAAGGAATGTCATGTCCTTTCAGTCAGTAATCCTTTGAGTACATGTCAAAACGTTTGTACACAAGTGGTAATTATTGCATGTAGTTCATACATGATATCCTACATCACTACACAGGGACTCAGAAAACAGCAATATTCCGACTACATGACTGTATTAGCTAATTTTTGGCAGCTAGTCTCAACCATATCAACCCATAGGGAATGATCAGTGTTTGGCTGACCACTGGAGTTATCTCACACCTTTTCAGGTACTTTTTCATCTGGCTCACTGAACACAGCCAGATAATTACTTGCAGTACCCTCCTTTGTTTCGTCAGTTGAACTGATGTGCTCCTAAACAGTGCTCTCGTCATCCTCTAATTCATTACTATTGATGTTTGATTTCTGGTTGCCTCAGAGCATGAGCAGTGCATTTTTATTATATGGTCACAGATTATCATGCTGGGTGTCTTTATGCATGCCATATGAGCACTGGATCTCACACATTGGAGGACCAACTTACCAAAGTACTAGATGAAGAATTGCTCAACCAGAACTGAATTGCTTCTGTGCCACAGACAGGTACCACAACTGCACTCAGTCTCCAAACTGGAATATCCTTTCCTTGACTGTTCCATCTTAGCCCCTTTCCAGCCACTTAGCAATTTGTCTTAAATCCTAGAATGCAAACTTGTGCAGATCCACTAGTACAGTTTTAAGCCACTCCACATACACTGGTAATTGTGGTCCATCTGCTGTGTGAGGTGGAACATACATTACACGTACACAGAAAGTTGTTTCTCCCACGAACTTGATCATGGTTAGCAAACATCCAATTAGTCTCTGCTCTATTGTGCAGGGTACCATCATGATGTAGAGCAAAAGTTCAACCTAGGTTTGACTAGAATTATCAAACTTCATAAGCAACTGGTTGAAAGTCTATATCGCCCAGTTCGCTAAATCATCTGACGTGGAAGTGATAAGGAAGATAACATACCAAATGGCTGTTGAAATTAATTCCTTGATCAGTGTGAATTTCTCGAGAGGCTCCAAAGCATGCTACACACCACTGTGCCAACACATCAGTGACAGACACACTGGGAAGTGATGACCGATGGATATGGTACAATCCATTCTGTGAAACAACAAATAGTGAAAAGTACATCAATTACCTCACTCAATCTCAGGGACAGGACCAGCAATATCCAAAGCTATTCTCTGAATAGAAAACCAACAATTATCTGCTGGATATTTCCCTGTTAATGAGAGTAATTTCTCGGTAGCATACACACACAATTCAGTGGTTAACCAAGCACTAGGCATCATGATTCAAACCTGGCCAATAGATTCATTGTTAGACATTGGCACTAGTTCAAGTAATACCCTGATCACCTCCAGTCCTTGCATTATCAGAGTGTAAGCAATCTGCTTCCACACAGTTTGTAGTACCACTAGCTACAGCACGGGTTAAGTTCTATGTCTTAGTGGTTTATAATAAAGTGCATATTAAGTGCTCCTGTAGCTGCTTTTACAAACATCACATCTGCATACATACACCGCTCAGTTCTTAATTCTATACTGGCCATACATTCTCTTGCTGCATGAAAAAGGTACCCTGGTTAGATATGGTTTTTGCAGTTGCTTGTCTCAGATCTCCTGTAAGGTGAGTTTTTGTATCCAGTTGACAGCATGGGTCTGTGGTATTACAGCTGAAATGCCTTTAATGTTGAGTTGGTGCTTTATATTAGGACATTCAATGAATGGACATGGGCTCACCATGCTACAAGATAGTCAACCCACATTTCTTTGAAGCATTCCCATGTAATACTTCTGCAACCTCAATCATCATCCAATGTGCAGTCATACCCTCTAGACTTTTGAGCATAAGACACACATACGTGATAACATGTTTGGTCTCATCCTGTCCCTGCAACAGCATGGCCCTGATACTACTATTGTTGGCTGGCATCTCTCTCCAACATTCACATTATCTCAGTATTGACCATGTTCATAGTGTCCCAAGGAAGACATTTTGGTGGTTGTTTTCCTGGACATGAATCACCAGTTTCAAAATGATTGTGAGTGACATTTGTTTTATCCAATCGACTGGCTGCTCTAACAAAACAAATAAACGTAGCCAATAAACTACTAAGACTCACCTGCTGAGTTGAATCTAAATAGCTGCTATAATCATTATATAACACATTCAGGAGTGCTGGAAGCTGAGCATTCGTCGTCAGGCTCAGTGCATTGGAAACTACACCAATCATACAGCTGATCTTAGTTATCTCCACTTCACTTACTGCTCAAAGGACCATTCCAGTGAAGAGTTGCGGTACTGACAGTACATAGTTGCAGAGCTGTATTGGGACTGCAGCACTCAATGAACAGATATAATCATGCTACTGTTGCCTATTCTTAAATAGGAAACAGTGAGTCTCATATATTGGTTCTATTACCACTTGAAATGGTGCCAACACATTCAGTCTCGTCCACAGTAAACTATACCACACTTCTTGTATGAACAAGAGCACTATAATTCCCTCTGACAGATACATATGAGCAGTCTACTGTTCCAGGGCTTCTTATAGCCAGCACTGTTACATAGGCAAATTTTGCCAAAAGTTTCTGCAGTACATCTAAACTCAGTATGCCAATGCCATAATTAATATATTTTATCACTGTCTTCATCTTCATCCACATCCAGATGTTCACCATTCACCAAGACAAAGCTAGTGTTTGTTGGCCAGAGTGGAGATCTCACTCAGAGTACCTTATAAATAGTAGTATCCACTATTGTCTGTGCAGCTCCTGTATCAAGTGGGAACTCCATGACCCTGCCACATACTCTAATAAGCACATATCGAGTTCTATCCAACTCATTCATAGCTGGGTTAACCACCACCTTCCTTAATCTATAGTCAGTGGCCAAACCTAACTCGAGTCTTATTAGTTCCCAGAACCCTAGTGGTGACAGCAACTGCTTGCTGCTGGCCCTCCAGCATCTGATATAAAGTTTTGCAAGATGAAAGGTCCTATAAGTATTGCTGCCTGACAAGAAAATAACAATTTGTTCAGAAATATACTATTAGCCCAGAGGGGAGAGCTTCTTTGTAGTTCAGGTAGCCTTTGCTTTGCACACTGCATTCTTTGTTGTTATTATTTATTTTATATTCTAGTATCATGCTATAGCATTCGAGTATTTGAAATGAAAATGAATGAGTGAAACTTTTGTAGTGATGTGATAATTTAAACTATTTTTATAATAATACTATAACATATAGGTAACTCGTGATCATTTCATCATTTAAAGCTTCCTTGCACACTCAATCTTAAAAAAAGCGAAAATTGTAATATTACAGTGTGAATCATTTAAAAAAGTTGTTCTTGTCTGTCTTGTGATCCTGTCTTGCCATATAAATGTTTAGGAGGGATGAAAGCAAATTAATGCATTGGAATAAATGGTGCATTTTGTTAATTTTAAAATTAGAAGTAGTTGAGTTGGTCTCATGATAAAAGGAAGAATACATATTGTACATAAAGCACACCATGATGACAAAAGGAAGGATACATGTTCTATGTAAAGCACACCGTGATGATAAGAGAAAGGATACACGTTGAGCAAAGTCCAATAAATCATTTTTACATACTGAATGACTAGACTTGATATGGATAGCATATGTACTTTGAGAGATACCACACAATTGTTTTCTATATGTGGTCCTCATATTTTCTCGTTTTAAAGCAGATTTCATTTAGATGTTATTCTAATAAAGTGAGCATTCTGTATTTGGAGAATAGTTCTGTCTTGAGTCTTTGTACACTCGTATTCTTTGATCGTGTTTGAATATAGATAAAGATTACTTCGTACTTTGTTTTTACATTGATATTTTGCCTATTTTTTAATTCAATTAGTGTCATAAGTTCAGTTTTTATTTCAATTAACAAAGTCTGCCATTCCTACTGTTGTTTAGAGTTATTATTCTTATCTGTAAGATAATCAGTACATCTGAGAATACAAGTTATCTTATTGGTGATACAATAGTTTTTATTTATCAGAATGAAATAAGTGTTTATTATTATTATTGTTTATCAAAATGGAATTATAAGCTATTGAAGTATTTAAGAAACGGGTAAAGAAAAATATTGTGATATTTTCTGGTAAAATTGATTTCTTCAATTAATATTAAGTAGGCCTAAAAATAAAGGAAAAATCATGATAATATAAGTACAAAGTAATGCTTAATTTAACTAAAACTAATTGGGTTTGAGCAAAGAAGTAAACAGACTGGACTCAAAATGTAGTATAGAGCGAAACTCTTTATTAATTCAAAGCCAAAACATAGTGTTTTGTTCCACAATCTTACGATGGCTGTATGGTCGCCTTCCATTGGCTGTTTGAATTGCTGAGACTGACTTTCTTCCCTCGAGATGCATTCCCTCTAATGAATTCACCCAGGTTCCATTACACAACTTTTTAAATTTAGTGGTTCTTACTAACTGGAGTTACTCATAGTGACTAGTGCTAACCACGTGGCTGACCATTCACATTCAAACATAGTGGAGGTCTTAAACTCGAGATATTATGTGACCTACTATTCGAGGACACTGGCTATCGACATTCTTGCATAACGTGCAGTATTACAATGGAAAAGCAGATGTTACCTCTATAGAACGACCATGTGTTATGCAAAAACTGCATAGGTTAGAGTGAGTGAAAAAAATTTAAAAATTTCTACACTAAAAATAAGCAAATATAAAACGCCTGCATATCGTAAGATTATAGAACAATTTACAAAAATAAAAGAAAGAATATACATTTTTTCAGCTTAAAGATAACTCAGTGAAGTATGAACTATATACTTTTTTGTTTTTTGTTCATTCATGATATATTAATTAGTATTTCGAGCATCAGAAATGAATCTGAAATGAATATTAATCTATACATGCATATTGATAACTTAGAAATTGTACTAAAAGACTAGTTTTAATTATATTAATTTAGAACGTGTTATTTTCTTGTTTGTGTATGTGTGATATTGATTTTCTTTAAAATATCATCTCTGTGTTAATACTATCAACTGGTCTTACAGCTTGTTCTATGTATTTATGGCTGTTATAGCTTACTAGTATACACTAGAAAGTTAACTGTTTAAATCAATTGGTGGAACACTGACCTAGTGTATATATGACAGGTTTCGAGTTTAAATTCGAGCGACGAAATATAAATATAATAACAAAAATAAATTTACAACATAATTCTGATTATTTTAAATAACATGATAGTTATATTTCATTAATGCACATACCATATATAAATATATTGAACCAAGAGGGCTTTTTAATAGTATTTGAGGTCATTTTAGAATAGCAGTTCTACACCTATTAAATATTTGAAATATCTTACATCCAAACTTTAGAAAGATAAAAATAATTCTCTCTCCGTCTAGAAATCTAACCCTGGTCATCCCCGAGACAGGTTGGGAATAATGACCTTCATACTAAAAAGAGTGTTTTTAAATAATTTACTTGTATTATCTATTTAAGAAATACTGAACAATGAAATACAGTAACTTGTATTTGATTGTGTGTATATATATGTTACATAAATAGCCATAATACACCATTTTTTCAAGGTAAGTTATTAGATTATATTATTTTCGTTTCTTATGTAATACTATAAGATAGTGCGAGTTAATAAACCTGATACTACTCTGTTAGAACATACCTTTTGGCTAAAGTATCTAGAACAGAAAAATTTCTTAAGAAAATGTAATTATAACGTATAGCTCATAATTTTAACCTTAAGGTAGGTAAATGTTTTCCGGGTCGTTGGTTTGGGTGAGAAAACAAATTAGTCTTAATACGCCTCCATAATTTACGACACTGTGTAATGTTTTCATGAGCTTTATGATTATAACATGGGTTTATACTGAGGACTTTTTATACAATTTGAGCAAAAACGTTTTATAAAGCAGCAACATATTCATTGTTTATTTATGACCAAGACTGGTTCAATTGTGCTGAAACGAATCAATCCTTCCAAGGCAGAGTACAGTGATAAACAGGAGCAATCAGAGAGATTGCATAACCTCGCCCCGTCGCTCCTTTTCCAGACTGGGTGCGTTTATATCCGATAACATCAGATTTCACCTTCGAAAACTCAGGAAATCCTTCTCAGATCCAAAACAATCAACGATCTGGATAATTGTTTTGGAATGTGGTGAGGAATCTAGACGTTAATGTACCCATGCAATTTGGTACAAATCTGGTCACATTCTACAGACTTATTAACCCAAAACCGCAAAAATGCCCTTTCTCCACATTATAAAAATGCTTCAAAGTGAACCATATTTGAGGAGGACTGTGCCATATTGACTTCCCATCTTGTATAAAATTTTAGTATACATCGGTCTATTAGTTTTCGAGATACGCGCGCGGAAACACAGACAAACACACACACACACACGGACCCGATTGCAATACACTCGCCATCTCCTCCTCCAGGTGAAAGGGTAATTAGGCATACAAAAACCTGCACTCTTTAATAAAGATTTTTTTACTCTTAAACCTTGAGGTGATGTAAATGTACACAACTAGTTTCACCCTTAAGGCTACTTTAGGTGATCTGTAGCCCTAAGAGGGAAAGTAATTTATGTATTTAAGGTTTGAAAGTAAGAAAGGTGCCTTTGTCTGTCATAAACTAGAAACACGTAGGTTAATAAAAGAGAAAAACAAATTAGTACGAGTTTATTATCAAACATAAATGGTGATTTTAGGATAATATAAAATGGCATGAAAGGATTTATTGTTTTATGAGTTACGTCATATTATACGTACATGACGTTCCAATAATGCTCTGTGACAAGGTTGAACACTAGACTCGGCTATAAATATATAATCACTAGTTCTCCCATTATATAAAAATCATCAGCAACAACCTGCCCAATTATTATAACAAGATTAGTAAAAATTGTTAATTTAAAATGGGGAATAGGGATTGTCAAGGAGTACAGAAACAAGTTGAGTCAAAATTTTAGTAAAGTCAAAATAGGGATTTATAGCTTGGGAAAATAATGTAGACACTATTTTTAACCTTTTATCAGGTCCCTAGTTGTAGCCTTCAAAATATAATATTTGCATTTTGTTTATCTATGTTTTTATGACGATCCCTACTCCCCCTTTTTAAATTAACAGTTTTTGCTAATCTTGTTTCTTAAATTTTTATATATCCATTTATGGAAAATAAATTTTACGCTACATACGTGCATATGCGTTCAGTTGAATGTTACATGTCTTTGAACAGTTTACTGCTGCCTTGGCTTTTTTTCATCCAACTGAAGCAACTTGAAATTTTCGAGGAAATTTCACCAATTGCTTCAAGAGTTTTTAAGTGTTTAAAAGTACTTAGGAGAAAACTTAAAGGTTTTTAATGAAGTACTTCGAAGAACTTACCAATTGCTTCAAGAGCTTTGAGTATTTAAAAGTACTTAGAATAAAAGCTTAAGTTTCAATACAAGCAAGCAAGTAAAGATAGATATAAAAAGAAAAGGGAGACGACAATGGGACGCCTGTGTTATGAAATAAGCCTTGAGAAATTAATAAACAAGAACTTGGTTATACAAGAGGCAACATTCAGAAGTAAGCAGCAAAACACGTGCAGTACTTAAAAATAAGTTTGAGAGGCGAGCCTGGGAATCAGTGACCCAGGGTCAATAGCAGAGTTAGTAAGAACTATTGCATCACAAACAGGATGTGAACGCTAATACATGTGACAGTTTGATGAAGTGTTGGCCTCGCTCTCTTAGCACAATGGAAGTTACAGGAAAGTTTAGATTTAGTGAATCATCCCGGCACTTTGAAGCGGTATTAGTTACAGCACATGGGTGTAGCAGTACAAGTGAATAGGCGGCCGGTTAACACCACTTATCTATGACCAATAACTTGAGAGTTTTGGTTTAGGTTCTGGATTAGCCTGGGAATTACCCTAAAGCATCCAATAGGAGCACAGGACTACTTGTGGGTGATGCTGTGTCCTAATTGCTGGGGTCGAACTAACACTAGGAAATTATAGTTTAAAAACCCATGTCAGAGACTGAAAAATCAGCTCTCCCCAGGAAGGAAAAGATCTCTAAGACTGAGAAGAAGTTCTCC
>NW_013666485.1:135604-147835 GCF_000517525.1 Limulus polyphemus
TATATATATATATATATATATATATATATATCTGTCTGGGATTTGATGCAAAATGCCAAACCGATTTTGCTGTAGGCTTGTGAAACAACAATAATAATATGAACAGATGGCCGAATCTTGATTTTATCTACAATCGTGAAATCACTTATACTACTTATTTTGGGTGTTGTTTCAAGGATAAGGCTGCTTCTTAAGGTGGTTTTAACCCGAATTTTGTATTAGAGTTTTGAACAAATTCCTGTGCGATCCCTATTATGAACTACTATCGTGGTATGATAGTAACCAAAAACCAAGTTAAGTACGCAAAAAATACAAACAAAAATTTAGCATTAATCTGTATTTTATTTTTTCAGAATATTAATTACAGTTACCATCTAAAAAATTTCAGAAAATATCCTTTATAGTAATAACTAAAAATGTTTGACCCCAATAACAGCTGCGAATAAAAATATTTTCTAGAAGCAAAAAAAAAAAGAATGCAACAAGACACTTTTCTAGTGTTATTTTCTTAACAAACATTACTACAAGTCCTTTAATAAGCTTATGATGAAAGTGTCAAAGAAGTATAACGTATTTAGTTCTAGTCGTGCAAGAATTCACAAAATTCTTCACAGTAAAATAATAATAGTGATAATAATTTTTTCTTAATATGCATAACTGTTCTATCAACGATGTTTAAAACTCCCACAAAGTGGCACTTTCAGGGTTATTGTCGCCGACTTTGAGGATTCCGTTTTTCTTTGCTACTAAGTAATTTCCGCTAGAAGTCTTCAGGCTCAATTTTGACGGTTCTCTGATCTCTAAATAAAAACCTTGAGGAACATCCGAATCAACAACAATCTCATCTTCAAACACTCTCCAGTATTTCTTGCTTTTGCCATCTGGTGGTAAAAAATAATATTACGTAAATGCAGCATTTTATACCTATTCAATACGACTGACTTTAATTATTCACATAATTTAAAAAGTACCACTCAAATACTTAAGATCAGTAAATAGCAATAATAACAATTACAGTATTCATAAACGTTTCCATGGTATAGTATATCATAATCTACTCTGAATTATCTCAGAGTATTAAAAGAAATCCGTTTAGACAATTTTTTGCTTTAAAACAAGTTACTCCATAATGTAATTGTTACACTCAAGTCAGCACCTATTTGATTAATTTTAGTTTAAGGATTCGTGCACAAAAATTGGTTATGATTTTCTCATACATTAATACGTAGTTATAGCGCTCTATAGGAGAGGCCAAGAAGTTCACTCGCTGCTTCAAGAATCTTTACCTCTCTTCAAAAAATATTGTGTTGCTAGAGGTTTCGAGGTTATAATAATAATTATTTAATCATAATCTCATTAACACAGACTGATATTGTTCTTATTTTTAATTCAAAACTACATATAAATCACAAACAACACATCACGACTGTGTGAAACCTCACCACAATTACAAAAAATTTTCCTTGATTAAAATAGTGCAATTTTTCACGCAGTATTTTCGATGCTTTTAACCTCGTTTTTATATTTTTTATTACGAGCGGGATGAACTTGAAAGACTGGTATCCCTGAACATCCTTGGGTTACTTACCAGGTCTTATTGTTGTTGTTTGTCGTGTGTAATGCCATGTCAAAATCAAGTTATGATTATGAATATATAGAGACATATTTGTGTGTATTTTTACTCAGAGAGTTGAAGAGAGATAAATATGAGAACATTGTTTTAATCTTACAAACCTTGTAAGTAATAAATTCCTGGCTCTTTCCCTTTTTCTATTACAATTGTTTCGTATTCTGATTTATTACATTCCAGCTTCTGAGAAGTAGCACTTTTGTAGCCCACAAACCCTTGGTCGCATCTAATGACAATGCGTGAACGGTTTACCAGGAACAAGTAAAAATTTTCCATCTTTTCCACTCGGTCACTATTGACAAACAGTTGTCCATTTTTCTTCGCCGCTACAAATCTACCATTATAGGCCAGAAAAGAAACGCTTCCATTCTGATTCCATACAAGGTCAAAGGATGAACTGGGGATCCTGAAGTAATGAAAATCGTCAACGTTAAACTTTGAAAAAATGAATGATCAAATTTCTCTTATCTCCAAATTTTTATAACCTTTTTAAGCGTATTTTACTTTTTGGCATAGCTCATGAAAAGTTCTTTTTGACCTCATTATTAGAAAATTAATAACTTCCCCATCATATCACCAGATGCACCATTTATTATCTGCACCACCAAGTGGTCTAGCCTAAAATTGTGTTTTTATTGCGTTATTAACATGCTGTAACTTATCACCAATATTTCGTCCTACAAAAAGATTTCGTGTGGGTTATCTTGACATTACTATTTTTCCTTATCTTACAGTACGTTCACCATCAGTAACATAAGGATGACTAATTAATTAAGCATGCAGTAACTTTAATATTCAAATGCCATTGACACTCTGTACACATATATTAATAATGTAAACACATACCTATTACAGTCAGTTGCCTGGATCCCACCATTACTTCCCAAACACCAGTATCTGTTCTCTATTGTCCGAACGTACCACCGCTTGGAGGAGTTATCAATCTCCAGTTGAAAGGTTTCGTGATCACAGATTTCATCCTGGTTTGCGGTTACATCGACTCCTGTATAAATAATATATAAAATTTGTTTTCTAGACAATGCGCATTACCACAATCAAGAGCCTTATCTTTACATAGAGTATTGATAAAATATCAAATGGTCAAACAAATCCTATAAAACAAAATATCTATAAAAGGTATTGTATATAATTATGCACCACTTTGTGTTCAATTTCCGGCAATGGGACGCGAACCATGAATTATCTGATTCACAGTCCGGTCACGCTAACCTTGAGCCACGCTTCACTCTAATCGTTTGTTAACGATTTGAAACATCAGAGCTTAGATTTAAGAAAAACAACGCTTACATCGCTATTTGGGCGCGCTATTTGGTTGAAAGAATCAGATAAAACCTTTGTGACGGCAGGTGTTGCTGACTTTTAACCCTCTTGTAAGTAGTTCAAAATTATTTCAAACCACGGTATACATATATATATGATACTTGCTTATGGCAACCTCAAATATCTATTGCTTAAATTTATGCTATGAAACATTACGTCATTTTCAAACATGGAATAATTGTGTATTTTGTCACAACAAGCACGTTTTACTCTTTTTTGCTTTTTACTCTTAACAGTGCCCTCAACATGTAAAGTGTAATATATATATGTCCAATATCATTAGGGTAGATATCATTTACCATGCAAATTAGCAATGTATTTTTCTTAACTTATTCTTAAAATTTCCAAACTGAAAGTTATTTACATTAACTCCAAAAAATTTTCATGCCAGAAACACCCATTACGTTGTACATTAGCAATGTGAGTTTTGTAAGAGGTTCCACTTTACATACACACTGTCGGTGATATTTGTTTTGTAAGCACCAAAATGTTTTTGAATCCACATTGAAAACATATTTCCGAGTAGCATTGGGTCGAATATGATCACAGTTGATGTTGTTTAAGCCCGATGATAATTGTTTATGATCCGAAAAACGAGCCCTAAGAAGTTTAATAAAGTTGAACAAGCAAACGTTGTTCTTTACTTCAGTTTTGGAATTTAGAGATAATGTCATCTAGTTTTACTAACGTGACCTTTTTAAGTTTAATATTTTTCAACATTTCAAGTGTAATAGGTATGTTAATAAAGGCACTTATAGAGCTTATTGCATATTCAATTAGCAGATAAGGACACGATTTCTTGCTTCATCATGCTATTACAATTAAAATGTCTCTACTTTCCTCACCTTGTCGTACAGAAACCATCTTTCCACTGACTCCTGCAAAAGCTACTTGCGGTTGAGACACCTCCAGAGTGAATAGCTCGTCCTTGGAGATTGAATGTGTCCGGGTCCTGAGAATGGCTTTACTTCCTACAGGTGCAAGGTATCGCCCATCTGCAGCCTTTAATGCTAGGTATTTGTTATGAAACTCTAAAGTGAATCTGCAGTCTTGTCCAACTTTGTCAACTAACTTCCCATCGGCATGCAGACATCGGCCATCTCCAGTGTGAAGACTGTACTTACCACTATCATAGATCAATGTGAATAATGTGTCTTCACCCCACGGGATGTTAGCATCAAAGCGTATTTCATTCATGTTTGACAAAAGCCGAGCAAAGCGACGGCGACCAAAGGACCGCAGCAGGACCTGCGGACGGGTAGCAAGATGAACATCCCACAATTCAGCGGGACCTGGTATTTTGGCTGTACATACCACTTTGTCCTTACTGGCTCCCAAGAAATAACCTCTTACCAGACTTTGCAAAGCCCACTTCCCATCTCTGTCATCTGCCACAAAGATCTGGAATGTGGCTTCGGCTCCTTTGTCTTCAATTTCACAGGTGACATTGCCAAACTGGTCCACTGCAAGATACTTGCCCTGGTGACTTCTGAGGGACACCGCCTCTCCGTCTTCCATCCACTCCAGGTTCCATGTCTGTTTCTTTTTCAAACCAATCCCGTTTGCATTTATCTTACAGCCGAAATTCTCTGCAGTCAAATAGCGAAACTGGCTGTTGACCAAGCCTATCGTCCAAGGCAGAACCTGGTCATCATCGGTTCTATGTCCATTCCTGTTCATCATGCTGATTGTTACAACTGTCTGATAGAGATAATTATAATAAATATTTTTTTTAATTACAGCCATATCAATGTCAATGCTACATTTGAAATACATTATCAAATAAACTATTTATCACTTCTTTATTATGATATTATTTTTAGTGTAACTTTCAGTAAAAAGTCTGTTAAAAAAATCTGTACGCCGCTTTCATAGCAAACACACATGCATAATCGTTCATTTGAATAGCCTCGTAAATATTTATTCAACACATTTTCAATATCTAAGCATTTGAGTTATGCATAATTCAAAATATACGATTGAACTTTATGTTGTTGAAAACCAGCAGAATGTTTAATGTCTTCTGTGCTAATATCCATTTACAATATGACTATGACGTATATTACTGATTAAACAATCAACAGTCAATTATGGCTTCTTTATCAATTTACCAAAGTCAACTTTAACATTATCAATACCGAACGATGAATAATATCTACTTTATCAACAACCTTCTATTATCATCTACTACTTTATCAACAACCTTCTATTATCATCTACTACTTTATCAACAACCTTCTATTATCATCTACTACTTTATCAACAACCTTCTATTGTCATTTACTACTTTATCAACAACCTTCTGTTTTCATTTACTACTTTATCAACAACCTTCTGTTTTCATTTACTACTTTATCAACAACCTTCTATTTTCATTTACTACTTTATCAACAACCTTCTATTGTCATTTACTACTTTATCAACAACCTTCTATTGTCATTTACTACTTTATCAACAACCTTCTATTGTCATTTACTACTTTATCAACAACCTTCTATTTTCATTTACTACTTTATCAACAACCTTCTATTATCATTTACTACTTTATCAACAACCTTCTATTATCATTTACTACTTTATCAACAACCTTCTATTGTCATTTACTACTTTATCAACAGCCTTCCATTATCATCTACTACTTTATCAATAATCTACGATGAACATCTTCTATTTTATAATTACCCTAATGTGATCACGTTATGAACAATTTAATACGCAACTTTCACTTTATCATTACCCCAGAATGGTTACATTGTTCGTTATCAACAACCCATGATCATCAACTTGAACACTATCAAGAAAGTACTATAATCAGTTTCTAAGTTATCAGAAAACCTATGATAGAGCTCCTATAAAAATAATATAAATATCGCATATGTTAATCCTCTGTGTTACCAACAGTTTACTCTGTTTATCCTTTATATTAGCAATAGTCTACAGTGTATACCTATAGTACATAGTCAAAGGCCTACACAGTTTGCCTTCCACGTTATTAGTAAACGATATATTAATTTTCTACATTATTAATGAACTGCAGAATATTTCTATGCAATAAGCTAAACTTCCGTATCCTTATTTATCTACAGACTTCACATACAATATTAATTATCGACTCGTACAACCAATAGAAAAAATTGTTTCAACAATCTATTCTGATGGTAACCAACAGACACAACTTGAATGAAATGATATTAACCACGTAGTACAAATTACTGTAGCTAATAAAGTTTAATACATTTTCATATATATGTTTATATATGCAGTAAAAATCTTACAAACTTTACATGCTACTTATCATATATACCTATCTTGCTCTCTACTTACTGACTGTATGAAGCAAAGCTGGAAAAGATCTGACAGAATACCTGTTAGCGAGTTTGTGAGACACTGAAGAGCACGAGATCACGTGACTTTATAACGCTCACTAAGTTTCTGCTCTCTCCGTGTTCAGACAGGTTATAAGAAAGACCATTTCCTGTTCAAACTGTTTTTTAGGAACATGTCACAATGTAACCCTTTTATTTATGTGATATGAATAATCTTTTTTTTTCTTCTAGTAGTCTAGAAGATGTTTTGATAAAATCCAATTATGACATAAATTAAAAAAGTACAAGAGCGGAAGCTAAAAGATTTCCCACGACCTTTCACACGTATTACCATTTAATTAATCATCACTACACGTATGGACTTACATTCGTGGAGGTAATTCATAGAGTTTTCACGGCCATTGTCAACAACGCTTATTAATATATTTATATTGGAAAATATATCATTATTATTTTGTTAATTCGAGAGAAAAAAATGTTTTTGAAGGAGTACACTCGAAAAGCTATAACTCTCCTTCCTTTAAAAATGTTCTTACTTTGAAATTCAAGTTTTAACTACCATTTATCGTTACAGATTTTTAAAGAACGAGGTTGTAGAAAGCATTATTATTGTTCCCAAATTTCAAAGTAAAATGATGGTTTTTATTTGATGTTTGGTGACTATAACAAAAGTACAAGTATCATTTTCATAGACAAAGTGAACATTTCTCTAATTACGAGCCAAGCACGGCCCGTTGGTTGGCATGCCAAACTGTGGTTCCGAAGTCTAAGTTTGTGCCCCTATACCGCCAAAAAAATAAATAAATAAACTTCAGGCTCAGCTCTTTGGGGCCGTGGGTGCGTTATAAGAGCGATGGTCAAATCCCTCTACTCAATTAGTGTAGCTCACGAGTTGACGGTACGTGATGTTGACTAACTGCCTTCCCTCTAGTCTATCACTTTAAAATTAAAGACAGCTAGCAGAGACAGCCCTCGAGTAGCTTTACGCGAATTGCACAAACAACACCAAACAAATGTTTGCTTAGACCGATTGCTCTAAAGTTATTGTTAACAAATATGATTCTTTGTCTAACTTCTGTAGTGCATATTGGTGTATAGAAGACATATTAATACTAGAAATAAACGACATCCTAACACCAAAATTATATGTTTATTTTATTAAACACCAACGTTTCGCTTTACAGCTTCTTCAGGAGCGTTCACCAAAACACAAACCGAAACTGACAGTACAAATCTTCAAAGCTTTTTTCTTTCTATTGAAGCTTTATCAGTTCTCTGACTAGCCAGAATACTAACTGAACAAAATCAGGTTAAGGCTGAAATTTATTCTAGGTCTCAAATTTTCAAATATGTTATTTTATTTTGTCACAACAAACATGCTAATGCTTTTTTACATAATTCTATCTATCTTCACCTGTTCACTCTCTGTGGTAAGATATACATGTGCAGTAATCCAGCTTCTCATTTTTCGAGGAATAAAATCTATATCTCTTACAAGTCAAGTGAGCGATCAAACACTTGAAAGAAAGGGGTACTTTTTAACTTTTGAAACTACCTATTTACCGCATATTCATATACACAAACATATCTATCCATCAATCTTTCCGCCCGAGCCTCCCTCTATCTATCTATTTGTATGAATGTGTGATATCGATTAATGGAAATATTTTCCGATACAATAATTTAGTATCGAGGTTTTAACTAGTCATTCTAATATATCGCCTGAATAATATCATTTCACATCACCTTCATTAATGAGCAAACATTCTGCAACTTTATGATTTCATAGCAATATAAAATTTACCCATCAGATCCTACTTACTAGTGTATTTAGTTTAACCTAAGCACTGAGCCAAGATATTGAAACAGTGTTTACTTTATCCAAGGTGAACAACACAAACGTGTATTTATTATTTTGAATTTCCCGACAGTTGTTACGACTGCAATTAGACATGCTTCCTTGCTCAGGCCTAATTCTTATGTCTTTCTGTGCCGTTCGTCTAGAACAGAAGCTTCTTGTGAACGTCATATCAAGAAGGTGATGGTACAGCCTCACAGACGGTGTCACCTCAGTCAACACCCCCACAAAATAATTATAAGATTACATCTTTAGAATTCAGTCACAGATTAATAAGCACCACCTTCAGTTAGATGACGCTACGTATTTTAGTAGGTCTGAAGCTTTATTTATTATATCACTTTGCCAAAGTGCACGAAACATTACTTAATGGCTGTGAGTCCAAAACTGTAGAATCAAGAGGCATAATGTTTTCAGTCGAAACCTTTATTAGCTTGAATCTAACTTCTAAGATCAATAAATAACATTTTCACATATCCATATTTAACAGTATTAACTCATATATTTAATCCTAGAATTACTGACGGGAACATTTATAAATCCCATCTTTTCAAACACTTTTTAAATTAGTGATGCACCACATTGATTGTAGCTCCATGACTTTGTTTGTTACAGGGCCCCTAGTAGCACATGAGTCAAAAAATACATGAACATACCATCAAAAATGCAGTTACTCCCTCTATTTGTAAAATACATAGAAAATGTATGTTTTTTGGTCAGTTCTTTACACTGAATATTGTATAATAAGCAAAAGACGTGAAATTACATAATGTGATATAATATGTGGACCCTAACGGAATGCTTAGAAGTTAAATGTGTGTACTAAATATCTTGCTAGACCGAATTCGTACACTGGACACATCTCTCGTGCTTTAGTGTTCATCCCTACCCTGAATTCAGTGCCGTTTCAACATATACAAGTAAAAGAAAAACTTCTCAAAAAAGGAAGTAAATGTAGGGATGGTTAATATCAATCCTTCAAAAACAATGCAAACAAGATAGTAGGAATGGCATTTTCATCATCCCTACATAATAGAGCAGACAAGAATTAACATATAACAATATACATAGATATTCAATCACAATTGAGTTTAATTTATCCTATTTTTGTCTGTTAACATTATAATACACAGACAAAAATAGGATAAATTAAACTCAATTGTGATTGAATAGTTATATATATTGCTATATGTTAATTTTTGCCTGTGCTATTATATAGCGATAAAGCAAATGCCATCCCTACTATCTTGTTTACATTATTTTTGAAGGATTGATATTAGCCATCCCCACATTTATTTCCTTTTTTAAAATGTTGAGGGTTTATAATGTTAAAAGTCGGGGTTTGATTGCTGCGGTGGGCATAGCTTAGCTAACCCATTGTATAGCTTTGAGCTAACAATTGAACAAACAAGAACTTCGTTTCAAAATAGTCTTTATTAATCTTAATGTTTGAACGTTGTTAAATCTTCATTGTTCTGGATTTTTCTGTTTTCCTTTCGTCTATGTTATTCTCAAGTTCTTAATAAAGTATGAGTAGGGCTTATTACACTATTTTCATGATGAAATGCAGGAGTTGTCCAACACAAGACAGCGTAAATGTTTACCACGAATTAAGCAACCGGGTTGTTTACTACGAGTGTTACAGTGGACTTGTTTACCATGATTAATACAGTGGATTTGTTTACCATGAGTGTTACAGCGGAGTTGTTTACGATGAATATCATAAACAGTAGAGTTGTTTACCATGAATATTACAGTGGAGCTTTTCCCCATGAGTGTTACAGTGGAGTTGTTTACCATGAGTGTTACAGTAGAATTGTTTACCAGGAGTGTTACAGTGGAATTGATTACCATGAGTATTACAGCGGAGTTGTTTACCATGAGTGTTACAGTGGAGTTCTTTACCGTGACTATTACAATAGAGATGTTTACCATGAGTATTACAATAGAGATGTTTATCATGAGTGTTACAGTGGAGTTCTTTACCGTGACTATTACAATAGAGATGTTTACCATGAGTATTACAATAGAGATGTTTATCATGAGTATTGTAGGGAAGATGTTTACCCTGAGTAACCTAGCGAAGTTTTTGCTATGACTATTACAATGGAGCTGTTTACCACAAGTAATACATTTAAGTTGTTCAACACAATTAACACAGTGGACTTGTCTGGTACGAACAATACCACAAAGCCGGCGAAATGTTTATTAGATTAGTTAACCGTGAAGCTGACCAACCAAGAAGTACCGGTAAGATGACCATCACTAGAAGTAATATGCATTTAATCAATAGCTGACAAATGCTAGTAGTTTAGTTTGCTTTTCTGTTGTTAAGCAGAAAACTACATAATGGGCTATCTTTGCTCTGCCCACCTCGGGTATCGAAACCCGATTTTTAGTATTAAAAGCCTTCAGACTTCCCGCTGAGCTACCGAAGAGGAGGACATCAATTTGATGTAGTTAATCATAACTAGTAAAGTGATTTGAGTAGAATAAACAAACTGTGTGTGTGTTTTTGCAATTTCCTGTAGTAAACTTGTCTGAATACAAAATAATAATGAACACGTTAAACACATTTATGTCGCTAATTTAAACAAACAACCAAACAAAAGAAACATACACACAATAATTGTATTACGCGTCACAGGATCATCGACGTTAAGCTTCGAGAACCCGAGTTCGAAGATTCTTCACACCCTAAGGCCGAATAAGCATCTTGTTATATAAAGAAATATGTTATTGGTTCGATGGCTACAAATTTAAATCAGCAACCAGTTTTACGTTGCACGTTTCTTTCGTAATTCAGTTGTTGAAACCACATAAGCACTAGATGTCGATAGACACAATGTAGAAAGATTCAGAGTATTGAGAATTAAACCTCTGTAAAATTTGTTCCATGTCAATGCATCTTTCAGTTCTTTTTCGTTCCATTACAGATTTATATATATAGATATTATATAATTAGAATTGTTTCTACTTTTAGTAAAAAAAAAACAACCTAAGAAGTATAAACTTGAGAAAGAAAGAAATATTCTTATTAATTTGTATTGTCTACTTTATATAAATAAATCCAACTGCATGCATCAGTAGCGATAAACATTCACGTTATACAAGCAATTTATTGATCTTCACAATAAACTAATCATAACTTTGACACTTATGTGGGGTTTTTTTATCCGTTTTTCTTACGTTGATATAAATTGAATATATTTTACGAGTTTTTATGGCATTTTTATCCATAGCTGTGAGCATTACTTTTTCAATGGAGTGCCGCTATCGCTACCGATACAGCAAGAAAATTACAGCGGCGCTACTGAAATATATACTAGCTATTTCATATGAATATATTGTATTATCAATTGAAAAGTTTCTGTTAGAATTGTCCAGCTCAGGAATTTAATAAAACATTTAACAGTACTTTTAAACTAAATGTTTACATAAAAATAAATTAACAAACCTTCTAAATTAATATTAAATTAAATTGAAAATATAAACAGCAAATATTAAATACATCAATATTACAAACAAAACAAGAACGCTTTATATACATATTACGTCACGGATAGCCGCCAAGCTATCGCTGCAGATCGAACCAACAAAATGTGTCAGGTAGCATAGGCGAGCCTAATTAAGTCCGAAACAATATACAAAATATTATATATAATAATTATAACTATATATATATATACAATTAAAGAGGTATTCAGTAGAGCGCATACCTCCGCCAAGCAGCGTTGATTATATTCGGCTCTCAAAAAATACGAAAATATGTCCGTATGCCCGCCGTTATCAACGAACACGAACTATTTTTTGCGAGACAATGAAGAATAATATTCTACATATATTCACCAAGGTTTGTAAAAATCTGATCAGTTTTGACTGAGTTATAGAGCAAAAATAGTGTGAAAAATCGTGACCTTCAGATTGTGAATCGAGCGCCCTAACCACCTGACCGGGCCAATGAGATCAGAATTTAGCTTCTCCATGTTCGTATTTTTCTTCTTCTTGTGTTTTTATTTGAATTCTTTTCATCTCCGAATTCTCCAATATTCTCTGATCTAAATTTTCTTCGCGTT
>NW_013666485.1:148510-152138 GCF_000517525.1 Limulus polyphemus
CTTCGCATTGTTTGTTGCCGTTTCCCAAACTTAGGTCAATTCAACTTTTTTTAAATCTCAGATTCGTATTTTTCTTCTTATGTTTGTGTTTAAAAAGAGTATTTGGCAGAAAACCGCCACATATTCTTCATTCAGTAAGTGAGAATTAGAAAAAAAATATTATACTTTTCTAAAGACCTTCAGGAAGCAGAATTGTGGAACTTAAGGGCTATAGTGCAAAAAATTGGCCAAAATGTTTTTAGTCAAATCTAAAAAATAATACCCAAGGTACACACCCTCAGAATCCCCTTAATATTATATACAATTTGTCAGATCTCTATTTCTAGGTTCTTTCCTCTTGGAGCTATGGTGGTCACACAAACACAGGTTTTTTATTATAATAGATATCTCCAATTTCTACATTAATCGGTCGTTGTGAAATAGAGGGCGCTGAATTACTTCAGTTATTATAACACTCATGTTTTTCATTCTGTATCTGATCTTAACACTTGTGCATGTGGAAAATTTTTCTGATACAGTTTCTTGTTTCATATTTTGTTTTTTAATGTTTCGTCCTATACTTTATAAATGACAAAAAACGCACCTTCTAATTAGTTCTGATCTACGTTTTTGTCTCGTTCCATTATTCCTTTCAATTGCACTTACGTATCTAAGCGTAGTCCTCAGATGGGTCTGTGATAAGTGAACGACTTACAAATTAAATATCCAGAGTTAGATTATCCTCGGTGGACAGTGTGCAGATAGTTTACCTTAGTACTAAGAACAATGACAACCTTCTAAGCATGTTATGCGTGTACACGTAATTTTTTAATCATCACGATAAAAGTATCAACAAAGTAATACAAAGTTTCATGCAAACTAAAAAGACTCAAGATAAAAAATTCTTAAACCAGTGATGCCATTTTATAATAATTCTGGGGAACAGAGGGCCAAAGTAGTGTCTGCATGTAGAACGTTCTCTGTACTGTATTTCGTTATAAGTCCATGAAGAAAACTTTGATCGCTTTCTGTGTGATTATATTATATCCTGCACAGTCCGGAGGCAAATTGCCTCACAGCAAAAAACGATGCCTCCGACTTAAAAACAAAAAACTATAAAAAGTGTTTTCTGCTCTAGTTGTTGTTTGAAGCTAAGCACAAAGCTACACAATGGGCTATCTGTGCTCTGCCCAACACGAGTATCGAAACCCGGTTTCTAACATTGTAAGTCCTCAGACTGGGGGGCTTCTGCTCCAGTAAACTGGACAATAAAGATATTAAAATGACTGACACTTTTTTCGTGAAGAAACAAAAGAAACTAATATTTAATATATTTTTCATTTAGGTTTCACCTCTAAGGCATCTTTTGCTTCGAAAAATTGCAAACTCCATACAAATTTCTCATTTATTTTCTAATACTGTTCTATTTAAAAGTAATAATTAGAAAATTTCATATATCTTTCAGTGCATTGCATCATATCATTTTAAGTTATTATTACCGAATCGATTGCCCCCCCCCCCCTAGTGGCACAGCGGAATGTCTGCGGACTTACAATGCTAGAAACCGGGTTTCGATACTGTTTGCTGTACCATCGTTGACACTTACGAACGTTCAAAACATTTTCATAATTTTTTTGATATTCTTTGTGGCTACAGAGACGTTGTTTTCCTTTTTGTTTTCAAACAGCATTACATGCCGAATGTGTGTACGGAGTCAACCCCACTATTCGACTAGAGCACCACAAGAGCTGGAAATGGGTAGTGTTGACTAGCTGTCTTAGTTATAGCTACGCTGATATTGCTCTGGTAGCTTTGTGCGAAAATTCAACGAAAACAACCACTAGCACCACTAAATCCAAAAACTTTAAGTAAGTTACAGGGATGGGTAGAGCGCGATCTGTCGAGCATTGTAGGTTGAGCTTTGGGTGATGGCCATCAGTCATATGGCCAGCAACAGTCACCTTAGCAATCCGCGACACTGATTTTCGTAGTTTGGTTTTCATCTGGCTGGCTACAGCTGTCTCTTCTTCTGCTACCCGCTAACTATCATTTCGATCTTTCCTGCCAGTCATTTCTTCCTCACTCATCATTAATTTGCTGTATATCTTCCGTTGACGACCCCTCGTCGCGGTGCTATTTCATCTTCTTCTCCCTGCATATCCTACCTAATCAGCAATAATCAACAATCACGTTCTTCCAACATAAGTTCTTCCTCAAGGAAGCTTTTTTTTTTCATCCTCCAAAACCTTGGAATATGCACATAATGCCTTTTTTTATCATTACACTATTTAATATTGTATGTTTTAGCATGCATTCCTATTGTTAATGCCATAAATATCATATTACTTTGACCTTGCTATAGAGATAGAGGAAGTATCTTGCTTTTATTGCTTTTTCCTTACTTATTTGAAGTTGTTTATTCTATTCTTTGATTATCGGAAAGAAATCCCTCCTTATTGTCGTTTGCGAAAGCTACTTTAAGTTCGTTGAGACCTTCTTTGAGCTGGATACGTGGCTTTTGAGCAACAAACTTTGCTAAAAAAATTAGCATACCTTGCCTCCATCGTTACGGTCACGGGTATTTGTTGTTATTACATTCACACCTGCTGCACTGGTAACATTCCGAGCAAAGTCCATGTTAACAACATTTTATAAAACACCTTTTTCATTAAACGCCGGAGTTTCGCAAAGATCAGTACTAAGCCCTTTGCTTTATATATTACAGATTAATGATATACCACCACAGTACTAAGCCCTTTGCTTTATATATTATACATTAATGATACACCACCACCACCATCCTATCATTTATTCGGGCATTTCATATTTTTCTCACCCAAATCAAAGTATGGAGTAACAAATGTTGGATTGTTTAAACAAGAAATTTTCTAGATTAAAAAAATTCAAAATATAGCTATATGATACACCCATCACCTTCACGAAAAAAATCAAATTTCTAGATGTTACATCCAATAATCATTTCATTGAAATTCACACTTCAGTGAAAATCTATAAAAACACTCATAACAGTTAAATACCTCCAACGTATAGGATATTGCTTTCACAACTGTAAAACTGCCATTCTCGTATTTACCTAGGAAAACACATAAAAACAAAAATAAACAATTTATTAAACTGTAACAACACTTGGAATAAAATTTAACACTTACAAAAAACACAGTTAATAAACACGTTCCTGGCCAGGATTTGATACTAATGTTAATGAACAATAAAACATAAATATCAGTATTAATTATTTCAAATAGCGGAATTAGGAAAAAAAACATAGTTCCAAAAGAAAACAACAATAAGATAATATTCCAAAATTACCTTGCTATATTAATAACAATATCGAGTGACAAACATAATAATTCACTAACTATCTCATGACTCAGGTTATGAAACTCATGGCAGGGTATTTATTCATTGCTTAAGTCACGAGAGTACATTTCATGTGATCATAAATTTACATAATCTTTTGCTACGTTAATAATATCTGTACGTCACCGCTAGGGAAGCTGGTGTCAATTTCATAATACTGTTGCGTATCTGCTTGTTTGCTAATTTCCGGTATAAATTCTTTCTGAGGATACAAGTCCCTTCTTGATTAAAACTAGTTTATTCTTTATCGATACAAACTTTTTGTAAT
>NW_013666485.1:152148-162276 GCF_000517525.1 Limulus polyphemus
GAATTTCCATAGTCACTTTAACCTTAACAACCTTTATAACGCACGCTATAAATCACAGTGATTTACACACTTTACTTACGGTACCTACTGTTCACTTGACTCAATTATCTATCTCTTCAATCTATCTGCTCCTTTGATCTATCTCTTCAATGTCGCTGGTTTTTTCGCCAGGCTTATATACTGAAATAGAGGGCGTCTAGCAAACACTCGAACATTCGCGGGGTTTCTCGATAATTCATGATCCTTCGAGAAACTCCAGCGCGCATGCTCCCAGTGTCGCGTGACTTCCGCTGTCGTAACAATACATATATACTTACTCAAAATAAACGTGATCAGCTAGAAAGTGAGTAACCGTTTTAATGTAACTAAAAATTCATAGATAAACTAAACGACAGAAGGAATAATGTATGAACAATAAACAAAACTATTAAAAAAATAGAATTCGCTATCTCAAAACTTGTAACAAGTCTAAGAATATTTTCCATAAATTACAAACACTTGAAATTCGTGCATTATGTATAACACTCCACCTCTCAATTTATATGTGCTAACTGGATAAAGTTTCGCCAATCTCAACGGTTAAAACGTATTCATTTAACTGACACCTGTTGTATTCCTAGTTTTTTGTTTAAAATTTTATTTTCGGTGGTTTGGGGGGGGGGGTGAGTGAAGGTGGAAATAAGTTTGAAGATTTTATATAAAAAGGTATTTGAAAACGACTGAATGAATGACCAATTATACAACAATATTCTGATGTTTGGACGTTATTACAATATTTTCTCCCAAAGTTTTTAAGAATATAACAAATATCACCTGATTATCACTTCACATCAGTTCTTGAACTCAGTAAACCTCCAATTGTGGCACTAAATCATTACTTCATGTTAAAACTTCCTCTAGCAAGCAAAACATATAAAAAACAGATTAATATAAGTAATACACTGTTTAAGCCAAAATTATTTATTTATACGAAAACAACGATTTTGCTACATACTTCTGCTCTATTTGTTTGTTTTGTTTTGAATTTCGCGCAAAGCTACACAAGGGCTATCTGCGCTAGCCGTCCCTAATTTAGCAGTGTAAGACTAGAGGGAAGGGAGCTAGTCATCACCACCCACCGCCAACTCTTGGGCTACTCTTTTACCAACGAATAGTGGGATTGACCGTCACATTATAACGCCCCATGGCTGAAAGGGCGAACATGTTTGGTGTGAAGGGGATTCGAACCTGCAACCCTCAGATTACGAGTTGAGCGCCCTAACCACCTGGCCATGCCGGGCCATTTCTGCTCTAACCAAAACTTCACTCCCACCACTAACGACAAAATCTCAACAACATCTTGTTACATATCTGCTTGTTTGTTAATTTCTGGTAGAAATTCTTTCCGAGGAACTTGAGTGATAGAAGACCTTTCTTGATTAAACCAGTTTATTCTTTCTCGATACAAATTTTTAGTACACAGTAATTCCACAGTCAGTACGTTTTTCGTCACTTTAAACATAACAACTTTTATAATACACTCTATAAATCACAGCGATTCACAATCTCGATTATTTCGCTCTCTACGAGTGCAAAACACACACTAGCTCGAAACAAAATCGTAAATTACCCGAAACTCACCGTAACTACTGTTCACTTTATCATACCCTGACTTTTCTCTGCCAGGCTTATATACTAATAAAGAGGCGTCTCCAATATTCACGGAGTTCCCCGATTATTCGAGAAATTCACCACGCATGGTCCCAAGTCACGTAACTTCCGCTGTCGTAACAATCTGTAAACACTAAACTAAAAGAAATGTAAAATAAACAACAACAAAAAATAGGCGTAGTTTAATTTTTTGGAATGAAAAGGCCTAATGATAGTCAAAGCAACAAATAATTGTGTTGTAAATGGTTAAACTGATGTATTACTTTAATTGATTAAATACTACAAAATATAAAAGTAAACTAATTATAAAAAACACAGCTTGGTTTGAGTTTACTTACTGATTGTAGGTATTTTTGAAGTTACCGCTTAATTTATTTTAACAGTAACCTGTGTACTTCACAATGATCGCACTAGCGATCGAAGTTCAAGTCTTTTTACCAGGCGTCGCTTTTATTCCCTTTCTAAACCAACATGAGATTACATATCAAATAACTACAACCATACATAAACTTAGTATTCATATGTCACCGTTAGGTGAATCTCTTGCGATTTCGTAATGCAAAAACGACTTATTTAATATGCATTAGGTGGCAGGTTAGCTAATATTTTTAACACAAATATAAATATAGCTGAACTTAATGATATAAGGAAAATTACATAAACGATAAATAAAGCCATAATTAAAATAAAATGGAAATCGCTGCCTCTTGTTTTTCATAGTTTGCCGTGAGCGATTACTTGTGAACCACTTACACGTTGAAGATCATGCGCATTGTCTACAGTTATTTCAACACGCGGATTTGTAGGCTTATTGTATTTGTTAATGATACTCACAATATTAAGTTTAGCGATTTCAGAATTCAATTTATTTTATAATGGAAGCCACTTCGGAGGGCCAGGCAGCTCCAGTTTCATGGGAGCAAGAAAATGCAGACAATAATAAAGGTAAAGGCGACATTGGCGATGGTTTAGAGACATCACTGTCAAGCCTGAACGTGGATGCACCGCCATTTGTGCCATCTTTCGCGACTCTTGTTGCAGCAAAAGTTCAAGTCGACGAAGCCGGTGACGAGGGGCAACTGATACCGGGTAACCCTAAGACTTAAATGTTAGCTTGCAGTGAATAGGTAAAATCCATGCATAGTCTGGAAAATTGTCACTGACTGAAGTCTTGCATTTTGCTTTGCTGTCATATTACGATGATAAAATTTATGTCACTGTCAGTCAATTAGAATATGCTAAAATATGGTAAGAAATGGCAAGGTGATATAGCTTACAAAACCTTTCAGCCAGCTGTCACCCTCCACCCAGTAAAAATAGTAAAAGAATAGGAATAATATTTGTGTCCCCAAACAAGTTATCAAACCAACTTATCAAATGGTGTTTCAGAAGAAATGAGAGTGGTGTACAAGTTTACAGTAAAAGTTCATAACTAAGCAATTTTTTATTTAGTCAAAGTACAAGTCTGCATCTAGGCTTCTATTTCCAAAGTATAGTAATATTTCTCCAACCTTTTCATTCTGTGTTGCTGATGTTTTTTGTTGCACACAAGAAGGTAAATGCTAAATTCCTTTCATTTGTGTACAACTTTTATACATTGTTTTAGTGTTAAGACTGGTTAATATGTTGCTCCTCAGTTAAGTGTTACAAAAGTAAAATAAAAAATCAAGCGATACATTTATATTCATTGAAATGGCATATTTTTCACTCGCAACTTGTGAATAAAATACTTTTCATGACCAAACTTGCTGGTTGTGTTGTTAAGACTGATAAATATAAGACAGAGAAAACAAGTGCAAACCCATTAAGGCTGTCTTGTTATAATAAATAACTTAAACTAGGAATCACTCTGATATGACCCCAGTTAAGTAAGGGAACAAAAACTATACAAATGACTTTACCATTGTCTTATCTAAGGTTGATATAACCTTTTCATTTATTCAAGATAAAAGCAAGAACTATTTTTGGTCTTTACACCACAACTAATCTCTCAGTTAGCTTTTTAGGGTGTTATCAGCAAATACCTATTTCCTCCCTTCTATTTTTTTACAACACCAATGAATTTCTCATTCAAGAATTAAGTCCTTTCTAAATCTTCATGCTCAAAGTGCTAAGTTTACACTTCTCAATATTAAAGCTCATTTTTTTGTACTCTGGCTTATTAATTAAAGCTATTGAGGTGTTTTTGAATGAGAAACCTCAACAGAATTTTAGAATCACCATAAAATTTTGAAATATTATTGCTTAAAATGCCATCCAAACCATTAACATAAAGAATGAGTATAGTTTATAAAACAACTTGAAATATGCCACTAGTGAGCCTGCAACCTGAATGAAATATTAGATCGGTGCCAGTGCACCCAAGATCAGCCGATATTGCATTGGTATGTTTTGCATGTCCAGATGTCCCTAATGTATATATATAAATATATACACACACACACACTAGTGGCATATGTCAAGCTTCAAAACTTGTCTTCAAATAAATCGCACACGTATCAGACTAGAAAAAGTGGAATGTTGGCTCAAGAACCTTAAATTGACTGCAAAATGTTGTAAATCATATCTGTCTGGTATTTCTTCATCGTTGTAAACCCTATAACAAATACCACTGCCATAAAAACAGGAAGTGGGAGGCTAAACCTAGTAATACTCATGAATACCAGAAATAAAGGCACTTTTCGAGTGATGCTAGGATATTTTATGACAAATAAAACTATGTTTGTAAAATAAATTAAGAAACATTTAATATATATATCAGGACATGACCTGAATTGATGGTTAATAATATTTCTTTTTTGCTTCTCCATGATTGACATCATTTTGAGATGCATTGTGCTCTCTCCGCTGTGAGGGCGCCTGAATGTATTGTATATTTTCACTGGTAAACAAACTTATTTATCTGATCTTTTTAAAAATCAGATTGGAAAATTCCTTAGACTAGATCGATATTAGCAATCGATACTGAAATTGGTCGCAGGTTTACCTGTTAGTCATACTGTGAAAAAAATGCCCATTTATTACCACTTTTTTTTGCTTATATATCATTAATTTTCTATCCATTTAATCTTTCCACCAATTCTAGAAGAAATTGATTTTCTACTCAGTTTCCTGCAAAGTCAAGGTATGCAACTTCAACTGTGATGCCTACATTAGAGCTGGGTGATTAATCTATATAATCGATTAACTACAAGCATCGATTTCGGTAATTAGTGTCCCATAAAACATTTGATAAATCAAAATTACAATTAAATTGATTAATGTCACAATTATTTAATTGAAATTTGTTTGCGATTATTACTATTTTTGATTATTCCAAGTATCCAAGTTATTGGAATTTTGCAATTATAATTTTTCCTTATTTAGATTAACAAGGGGGAAAACTTATGCTTTGCATATGAAACATCTTTTTTGGTTGTGATATTTTTTATCTGGATGCAAACAGTTTATAAAATTTAAAGGCAATGCTGTGTATTTAAAGTAATTAAAACAGTTGAGTGACCTACCTAAGCTACACGTGTATAAGGTTAGGTAGGTAGAGTAATTAACAAATCTGATGACCATGTGAGGCATCTAATGACTCAAGGTTAAATGTATTCCATGACAATGATACCCACCAAATGCTTCTAACACAAAAGATGCTTTGAGCTGATTGGTTTGATAAAAATTGCAAATTGATCAACTTACCTGGTAACAGACACCAGCTCTAGTGAGGGTTTCAAAATCTGAGTAGCAGGGGCGAGTGTTAAAACTCAACAGGGTGACAGTACCAGTGCTCTATAAACAAATGAAATTGACCAACAAAACCTTAATACGTAAACACTGTTGTCTGAGGGATGGCCAATATATTCCCCAAATGCCTTTCCTTTGCTGTAATTTCATTTTTGCATAGTTAAATGAAGTATAAAAAGCTTCACCCACATGCATGTACACAACTCAACTGTATAGTCAATGAATCAAAATTAGTGTTTTCAATTATTACAATTTTTTTTTATTCCAAGGCATGTGAGAATAATCAGTCAGTTGAATGTACTGATTAATGAGTCTGATAATTAAATATCAAATTGTACTAATTGCCCAACTCTAGTTATCAACAAAAATTTTAAAAACAGTAGTGGCATTATTAAAAAATCCAAATTGGTAAAGTAAGAAAGCTATTTTAAAGCTGTCAGAATTTAAGATAATATTATTTCACCAATTGTCAGAATAAAAGGCTTTTACTTATAGTTCTTAATAGTATAAATATATACTGTGTTGTCGTTGGGCTTAGGATTCCTTTACAGTAGGTGTCTGTGACTTGTTGGTAATATATTCAACAATAAATGAGCAGCATGCACTTCACTTGTTTTCAAAATATTGTATTTATTCAGAAGAAGTTAAGCATATGTACAACAAATTCTTCCCACTATAGATATTATAAGCATATCATAAACACTATATATATATTTGTTTCTTTAGTTATTAGAAGCAGTCTTGTCAAAAGTCCACTTAGGCCTATTTTCCTTTAGAATTTCAGTTGACAAGCCAAACTATCTTCTCTATTACTATCGCATTAATATTCTGTTTGTGATTCACTTACAATTGTGGTGTGAGTTACTATAATTGTTTGGTCTTTTTTCTTCTAAATATCCTCTGTTCTTTTTGTCAAAGTGCACTCAGACTGATTCAGTTATTTTAGAACCACGCTTTGCCAGAATAATTGTTCTTCTTTATCTCCTTTTCTACTGTTGGTTTATTAAACATTAGGCCTATCACTTGTATGGTAGTTAACTTCATGCCAAACTTTCCTTACCTGTAACTTTACTCTCTTCTGCTGTTGTCTGTTTGCTGTTTCTACTCATCTCACACTATTTATATGTTTATCACTTCTAGAAATCTCTGAATTTTTGACATCAATGTATTCCACTCAATATTCGATAGTCTGAACATCGATGAATTATAAATACAACTTCCAACAATCGTCTACTCTTAACTCTTATTATAACAAAAACTAAACAATAATAAAATATTCACTCACAAAAATAAATTAATCAATAGTATCTAAACTAAACAGTCTTTTATATCATGACATAATCCCCTCTTCAAGATAAATTTTTACAATGTGTTTTTTTGCTGTATACAAAGACTGTTCTTAGTTTATCCACAAAGCCTGCTAATACAGTCTACACTAACATTCACAGTTCCTTTGTCTATTAGCGTAGGGTCTCTAGTAGGGCTCCCCCCTTAACAGGATCCCTCATCTTCATCAGCATTCTCAATTGCTTCTGAAAGCAGATAGCATCACCTTTCTACCACAAATCCCCCAGAGAATATTGCTCCTATTGGGGTTTCAGGGCTTAAGCTTATTTAAGTAAAATCAGTTGTTGGTATGAGGAAGTCAGTGTGTTAACGTGAAAGGATTTAACTTGTGACTTTTGTGATTCTTTTAGTCAGAACTTCCATTTATATATATAACATGAATGAAAATTGCAATCACTATTTAAGAAATGGTAAATCACAGTGGTTGAGGTTAAAACATCATCATGCCTAGACAGGTTTCTGTCTAACCAAATGATCCCTATCCAAATCATCACATAGTGAGCAAGTGACAGCTTTTGACAAATTTTATGCCATCATTGTCATATAAGTTGCTGATCGTTTTCATAAAACGATGGTTGCTGGATATTAGAAGGCTAAAGAAAAGTAACAGCTAAAATCAAGAAACACTTATAATTTCATATACTTTTGGTGATAATTAGTTTTTTTTATTATTTATTATTATAGAAGTAAACCCCAGCATCCATTTCATAATGGAATTTCATGTTTTTGTAAGCTAAATATAATATATTAGATGTTTAATTCCTCTATTCATTTAGGAAAATATTTTTGTTTGGAATTTGTTTAAACATTTGATAGGAACATATTCCTTTCTTTGGTTACCTTGATGAAATATTCCAATCTTTGTTGACCCTTTTTCCATTTGGATAAGCAATCCAATTTTTCTCTCCAGTACCTTGCAGCATTTTGAAGTCAACTTTTATTTTAAATCAAGAACATAATTTATTAACTCTACACTTAGTTTCATTTCATATTTTGATGATGATATGATTGCTAGTGTTCATTAGCTCTTGTGCACATATAGTTTTTAACCATATTCTCCCAGTGGTTGTACTTTAGCAATAACTTTTATATTTCACGTAAAAGAAACTTGTGGCAAGTATGTGCCTTTAATGTACCCAATTGTTTTATTTTCTTGTAGTTAAGTGTGTTTTGCTAAACCTAAGCTTATCTGATGTCTTACTATGGAAGAAAATATCTGTACCTTTTAAATGAATATAAATTTAAATGGTACTTGGGGTTAGTTTTTGTTTCTTGGCTTCTTGATTCATGGCTGGCTGTTGTTAGGTTCTTTGTCTGAGAAGCTGATTCATTTCCAGGTGGTGCAAATGTTAAACTATTTTTTGCCAGTGCTCTTCTATGGCTGTATGTCATTGTCCTACCTTCTCTCTTACTCCTCAATGAATTGCTTCTGTCCTTATGTATTTGTTTCTTGAGCATAATTTATGAGCTGCCTTATCAGCTGCACTCAGATGTTATGAAAAACATCAATCTCTTTTTGTCTCCATTGTTCATAGGCATCTTCCAAGCTTTGTCATCAACAAACCCATATTTCTAGACATCGTCATAAATGGTACTTGGGGTTAGTTTTTGTTTCTTATGTTCTTTCAAGGCTGTTTTTTGTTTTCTCACACATACTGAATCTTTCTGGTGGCTTCAGAAAATATTGTTTATATCTTTTGATGAATCATGCTCTGGCTACATTAGTAAATTAGTTTGAGAAGTTGATCCATTTACCATAATGTTTCCAAATACATTAAAAGTGTATGACAGGTTACATTTCACCATTTGGTGATGTCTTTGGCATCATAGTTGCAATACTACCATTTAGAGTAGGCTCTGCAGACCAGCACATGGATGAATCCAAATACATTCTTAAAATGTTTTTTTACATCAGAGTACTGTCTCTTCAACACAGTAATTCAGTTATTATTTTTTTAAGCCAGATGGAATTCATAACAGGTGGCTTCTCTGTTAATCTGCTCAGTTATCATTTGGGTTTACATCAGAGATGTACATGGTCAAACCCTTCCAACAACCCTTTTACAATTACAGGGGCGTATCAGGTTGAGGAGTCATTCAATTAAAAAGCTAACCAATCTCTCCTTTATAATATGAAACATTAAGTTTGAATGGATTCATTCAGTCAGGACTCTCTCATGTTGCATATACTTCTCTGATTATCCTATACAAATTCCATGGATAGGGTAACAAGAGTGCACATGTGACACGTCATTGTTACTTCTGTATTGTTAACCAGGCACGGCTGAAAAATCAGTATAATAAAATTCATAAATATATATAAATGTATAATTTTATAATTTGTGTTCATTGTAGGATGAAAGAGACATAATTTATATTTATTTCTTAATTTTTTATGGTGGTAACAAGATCGGTCAAATCTACCGAATCTGTACAGATTCATTTCTGAAAATAACAGATAAAATATAAAGTTTTTTGTTAAGAAACGTTTGATAACTATCTGGACATTATAAAGATTTCACATGTGAAATCTGAAAATTTTCTGATGCATAAAAGTATTTTAAATCTGAAAATGAAAATTACTTTGCATGATAGATGGGAAACATGCAAAAAGAAAGAAAGGCATGAGAAAAATATTGCTTTACAAGACTTAATAAAAAAATTGGATATTTTGCATATGAAAGCATTGTAATGTTTACTGCTAATCTGTCAAATTTCGTTAGCATTGCTTTCTAATTTAAAAGTTATAGCATGAAAACAATAACAAGCACAAAATGGTAACGAGGTCAGTCCCAGAGACCGAGCCCATGCTGAAAGAGTTAATCAATTAGTTTATATGTTACACTAATCAATGTAATTGCAGAGCTTTATTTAGGTGGGAATGTATTTCAGAGGTAAGTACCTGTTTGAAAGTCATATAACTTTTACAAATGTAAAATTCATATCAGGTAGATTTATCTCTGAAATACAAAAAGCCAGAATATCCACAATGATACGGAGGAAGGAATGGGAGAGTGTCCTACAAAACACTGGTTCTCCAAAAGTAGGGCTCTTAAGCAGGAAAGTAGAACCTTAGACCATGATAAGATATGATCAAGCAGATTTTAAGTAGAATCTAGAACTAGAAGTAAAAGTCAATGGAGTGGACTAGCCTTATAAGAGACTGTATCAAAACAGAAAATACTCAGAAACAAAAGTATTATCTCAACAGTGTTACTATACACCTGGAAAAAAGTTAACCCCCCCCCCCCTGTGTTTTTTTCAAGTGATTCAGATTCGACGTTCTTGTGACTGATTATAAATTACCATTCAATCTAAACGTGTTTATCAAATGAAATTATGCATTATTGGGCACAAGAAAACAAGATTATCACCGTAAAATAACAATTTTTAATTTAC
>NW_013666485.1:163276-166104 GCF_000517525.1 Limulus polyphemus
CCTTATTTTCAATAAGCAATCCTGAAAAATATTTGGGGGTGCTTAACTTTTTTCCAGGTGTATATTAACTGGTGCTACTTTGAATATGTTTTGCCATCAACATATGATTCTGTATGTATTTTTAGGTGTGCAATCTTTATTAAGGTATTCAGATATGGGGACCAGTTGGGCCTTTCTATGCCTTTGATGAGACTTCAGCTCTAATGCATTTATGTATTTTGGCTACTCTGAACAAACTATTCCTTTCAACTTCTGTTCAATAATAACCATTCTTTGGGATAACACTAAGCACTAAAACTTCTTTTTTTCTAAATCTGCTTCAATGTGGCAAAAACACTCGTGTATGGCACCACTGTTCCAAGGTACCAGTAACTTCAGTACCATAGCAGTACATTAAGATGTCTTAACAAACACAATAGGATCAATCTACCACAATGGTCAACTAGTAAGTTTTCTAACATATTGGCTAGTACACTAAATTGTCTTAAACACACCGAGTACAATTTACATAAAGGTGTTTGCAAAGGGCTTGAGTTCTGTTTCTGCAAACACTACACCTTATCTTGCCTTTCTTGCATAAATCAGTTCTTTCACTAATGGTTCAACACAACATGTCCTTCATTGGGCACTGTGGGGAAGAGGAACTTGCATGGTACCTTATTGGAAACCAGCAGGAAACTCGTGTTGTGTTGGAACCTGAATCAAATTTGGTCATTTTTCAAATGTAATGTCTTTGACTGGTGCTGTTTCTCATCTCAAACTGTATAAACTGTCATCATTTACCATGATATGAGATATACTGAGAGGTCTAGGAATGCTGGAGCTAATTTGAAAAGTGCTCAATGTAGTCTCACTTTGACACATAAGCAGTGACAAAAGTATTAAATATTATACAATTATTGTACAAGGATATAGGTTCACAGTTAGATACTTGACATATAAGCCACAATTAAAAGGCTTATAATTCCATACTGACCTATGTAAAGGTAGCAGTTTGCAACAGTAGCAAAACCTTAATGATAGCCACTTTAAACCTTTTATGCAAGACTACACTAGGATCCCTTATATAAATATATAATATTAATTTGCTCATTAAATGCTAAAAAAAAACATCACTGAATATTTAAAAAAAAATTATTTGAACATTTCAGTGCTATAAATAATGATTTAAACATTTTTGATTAAATTGTTCAAAGTAGCCTCTTTTGATGGTACTTTACTGCTCTAGACACCCTCTAAATGATGTATAAAAGAATGAGTGGTATATATGAACTTGTGGAGCCATGAACATGGTCACAGATGGTGGGATAACAGGTATTCGGGATCAGGGTGCAAAATTTTGTCTTGTACCTGTAGTGGAAGATTGATTCTCAGACAAGGAGACCAGTAATAACTATTGAATGGACATACTCTTGGAGCTAAGGCCCCTTCATTCTCATCTAAGGGCTAGCCAAGTCAATGGGTACCTGGGGAGAATCAAAATCGTTCAAGCAGACCCAAGAAAATAAGCTTGATAACTCCCAGACAATGCAATGGGAACACCAAACAAAGTTAAAAATACAGCCGTAAGGTATTCCTTATCCTAGTTGGAGTTATTATACATTATGTGGAGTCTCATCTCTGAAGTCCCGATTATTATGCATGAACATGAATATGTGGGAAAAGTACCAGCTGGATCATTGTCAGCCACCTGATAAATCATCCTCTCATGGAAAGTAACCTGTCGTTGTTGGTTTTAGTAAACAAGTACTTTATAAAATAGTCGCATTTCAATTATTATACATTATATATGTATATAGGTTATTACTATTTTGAAACAAGTACTTGAACTTATTTTTCGTAAAACATAGAACAGTAAATAAAGAAGTAAAGCAAACAATTAACTCTTCTAGTTACAACCTTTGTACTCGGTTGCTGCTTGACATAGGTTGCTAAGCCTTTAAAAATTTTGTACGTAGAGGATATAACACAGTTTGTTTTAGGTTTTATATATATACAACATGGTCACAAGTAAATACACCACCTTTTCAGAAAAAATGAATATTTTTCAGTCATATTCACATGAATTGATATAATTATATTAATATCTAGTAGATCTTCCTTTCCTTCGTGGAGTTCATTGATCCTTTGGGGCATCGTGAGAATCATCTCATCAATTTTAGATTGTGGTATTTTCGCCCACTCTTGCTTCAAAACTTGGAATAGATCGCTCTTCAGAGTTGGTTTTTTAGGTTGTTTCTTGACTTGCCGGGCGAGTATGGCCCAGAGGTTTTTGATGGCATTCATGTCAGGAGATTGGCTCAGCCAGGGCAACTTCTGGATACCATTTTTTTCCTGCCACTTTTGGGTGTTTCTAGCAGCATGACATGATGCTCCATCTCCCTGGAACAACGTTGTGCTCTTGTCCACGAAACCATAGGAATAAAGTGGCAAGAGTCCTTACTCCAATATTTCGACATATTTCGCAAAATTTATGTTGCCAACACACTCCACTAAGCTCGATCTCCCACCAACCCAAACAGCTCCCCAAACCACCATGCTTCACAGTTGGCTGCAATCTGTTGAGCCTAAACTCTTGGTGAGGCATTTTCCAGACCCATGTCCTTCCACTGTCCAAAAATTGAGCGAATCTTGATTCGTCTGAGAATAATACAGTCTTCCAAAAGTCCAGAGGTTTGGTCATCATATCACTTGTCCACTTCTTTCGTCTGACTATGTTGGCAGGTCTTAATAAGGGCTTCCATCTAATTGCTCTGCAATGATAACCCAATCTGTGTAGAATCCGTTGAACAGATTTCAGGCACATCCAAACAACTTTGGCCACTTCT
>NW_013666485.1:166114-167204 GCF_000517525.1 Limulus polyphemus
CAAAAATGTCCTATCCGATGGAACAGGACAACTTGGACGCTGCTCAGTTGTTTCCTTGCCGTGTTTCCTGAACTGCACGATGATTCTGTTGACTGTCAAAAGCGGGATTCACAAATTCAGCAAAATTTGCCGCTGACTTATTCCACCATCTGCTTGACCAACTATCCTTTCTCTAACAAAATCGGACAATTTGAGAGAATCTTGAGTTGTAGGCATGTTTTAGCACAAGATAATTAGTGTGCGGACCATTTTCATGTGAGCACAAATTAGTTAGCATAAATCAGTTAAATGACGAAAAATTAAGTGTCTATTTACTTGTGACCACTCAGTGTACATTTGAATAACCAAAAGAATCATAAATTACTATATCAGTACTATAGAATTCCATTATAATTTATCAATTTTCGTAGAAGGTTGTATTTGGATCTAAAAAAATATTAAATTTTGAGCAGACTAAATATATGACTTACCTCTATGATATCTGGTATCGAAAGAAAGATATCATGACTTTATACTTGAAAATGGCTAAAAAAAAAAAGCCACTAGGGGAAATTCTGAGTTTTTGATTGGTTATTTGTCATTTATAGAAGTGTTTTTAAGGGAGCATTTCCAAAAATGGAAAGACATGGGCGGAGTGCTACTGTGTTTGATTTAATACAAGCGCAATATATTAGCAGATAGAAAAGATAAGACATTCTTATTTCATATTTTAGATTTTCAGTATCGGTAATTTGAGTTTCTAATTCATACGAAACTATAGACTTAGTATTTTTTACTTCACAACATTAATTTGAACCAGTGCTGCATTCAACATACCACATGATACACAAAAATCAATGTTTATCTGTGTTTTTTTAATATTTACTTTTAAATTAAGAAATTTAATAATATATAGTACTAAAATATGAATTATAATCTACAGTTTGATACAAAATTTGTGAAATAGTAGTTCAATAAAATTTTGAATGCGAGTCAACAAACGAGATGACATGGCCTTTCACCCGTGACCCGTCACAAAAGAGTTAATTGAAATTATTGTTTTGATTATGACTATTTCTAATTATTTTAACTGTCCATGTAATTGAAATAT